>NC_073692.1:166957018-166995916 GCF_029784155.1 Uranotaenia lowii | reverse complement strand
TTATTTTTAAACTTAATTTTTCAAACACCATAACTTTGATTAGACTCTACATATCGGCTTCACACCGGTTCAGTTGTGTTATTCAAATCTATATACACTGAGGTTTTTTTTTTACGCGGTATTTCGTCCCGCGTAAAAAAAAACCGCGTTAATTCGAAAATCCGCGTAAAAAGAACCTCGTTAATTTGAAAATCACACGTAAAAAAACCCCGAAATTCGAAAATCCACGTAAAAAATCCATTTTAATTGAAAAATACGCGCGAAAAAGTACGTTACTATAAAAACGCGTAAGAACCATGATTATTTAAAAATTTGCGTACAATGACAGTTTATTTTAAGATAAAAAACAAAATCAATTAGATTAATAGAATAGCAGAATATAGTGAGGCTGTGTGGAATTCAGATCGTCTCATGTCTCATGTCTCAGGTCTCATGTCTCATGTCTCAGGTCTCATGTCTCATGTCTCATGTCTCATGTCTCAGGTCTCATGTCTCAGGTCTCATGTCTTAGGTCTTATGTCTCATGTCCAATGTCTCAGGTCTCATGTCTCATGTCTCATGTCTCAGGACTCAAGTCTCAGGTCTCATGTCTCAGGTCTCATGTCTTAGGTCTTATGTCTCATGTCTCATGTCTCAGGTCTCATGTCTCATGTCTCATGTCTCATGTCTCAGGACTCAAGTCTCAGGTCTCATGTCTCATGTCTCGTGTCTCAGATCTCGAGTCTCATATTTCAGGTCTCAAATCTCAGATCTCAAATCTCAGGTCTCAGGTCTCAGATCTCATGTAGAACGTTCTTAGTCTCAGAGCTAAGATTTTCCGAACTACAAAAAGATTCTAAGTGTTTTCCTTTGAAAAAGTCTTAGAATATTTTTTCTGAAAAACCGCGTTAATTCGAAAATCCGCGTAAAAAAAGCCGCGTAAAAAACAACCACAGTGTAATATAATTTCTTAATCAAAGCAATCCATTGATTCCCATTGATTTAACCATTGTACCAAGTAAATCCATTTAACCAAGAAGGCTGACAACATATAATAGAGCGTTTTTATTTACTAAAATTACTATCACAATACTACTCATGTAATATAATTCATGCATCAAAGGGTTAAAATATACAATTTCCGTTATTACAAAAGGTAGGGGAGAGTGGGGTATCGTGGGCCATGGGGAAACGTGGGCCACTTTTAATATCTCAGATGTGTGTTGAGATAAAAATCTCAAACCAACTGTCATCGTCGTCGCTTTGCGTGAGCATATATTCCTATATGTTGTTGACTGAAATACGCATCATATACTTCTTTTATTTATCAAGCTAAAAAAAAGTTAGAAAAATTTACTTACATAATTAAAAAAACACTCGCGTATTTCATCGATGGGGATCCTACAGTGCATAACAAAAATATGCTCATCCGCTTATGATCTTAGTTTTGTCATGATCTTTCACATGGAAAAGGAATTTTTGATGAAACATCAATAAGTCACACAAACGCAACCAATTTGCAAATCATAGCTTGTGGGGAATCGTGGGCCACACATCTTGAATCACCTATAATTTTATGTTTTCATACACATTCAGAACTTAAAATAAGTTTTACCTATCTGTAAAGTTTTCTTATGCCAAATGAAGAGTTATGAAAAATATTTTGTCCATCCTATACAAGAAATTTTGCAAAACGTTCGCGAACCAGGTTTTGGAATCTATGCGATCATACACAGCTCTCTTTTTTATTTCATCATCTGAAATTGCTATGAAATAAAGAAATGAATTAGGAAATCACAGTTTTGGGTCAACTCATAAACTTTGCATGTTATTTGGTCAATTTGGATTTGGTGGCCCACGATTCCCCATCATTTTTCAAAATCCAAAAAATATTGCTTTTTTTCAAACAGTCAGAATTTGGGAAAAATAACTTTTTAAAATTAAAAAAAAAATACCTTATGATACCTTGAAAATGTAGAAAACCATACCATTTTTTATTTCATTTTATCTTTTATAATAAAAAAGTTATGGAACACCGAAAAAAAAGTGGCCCAAGATTCCCCACTCTCCCATATATTAAAAAATAAACACTTTTTTGTGATATCTATGTCATGAAAAAAAATATCGATAATATGCTTTGCGGTGCTTTTATGCCATTACTTTAAATTTTGTTTTGATTTAGAATTTAAAAAAAATATTTTTTCAAATTCACTGAATATCTTTTCCCAAGATTGCAAGTAATTTTGAACAAGATTATAGAATTTTTTGTTCACTTTTAAACATCCTGCAAACTACGGGAATTTCAAAGAATTTTGAAAAGAAGTTGAAGCAAAAATCAAATCGTTTTGCTGTTTTCAACAATTTTTTTTTATTTAATAGAACCTTTTTTAAAACTTTTTTAGTAATTTTTTTGTAATAAATTGAGAAGTTTTTTTTTTATACAATTGTTTCTCTAAAATAAGAATATCTTGATCAATATTTGATTGAATGTCTGAGAAGAAACAAATTCAGAATCAGTTTTTGTCTTTCATGTTATACTAGGTTGAAAAATTAAAAAAAAAATCCAGATCTTAATTGGTTGACCAAAATTTTAAATGTGAAATCGAACGCTGCATTCGAAAATGAAATTTTAAAAATTTCAGTAGAACAGTTTTTGAGTTGTGCCCAAAATATGAAGTTTTGAATAAATTAAAAGCATCAGCAACAAAAATCAACAGTACTGTTGATATAAATGATTTTATGGTAGAAAAAAAAATAAAAACGCTCTTTTTTTTTGAGGAGATAATTTTGATTCAGATAATGTTTTAGACTTTATAGTAATATTTTGAAAATCTTATTTTCTTTTGTGCTTGAACGTCGACTCAAAACAAAGATTTCAAAAGTGGTTATTTTTCAAAATCGGTTGAAAATTGGAGAAGATGTGATTACTTTACAATGACAGTAATTTTTGCATTTTTGAATAATTTTACGAACCGAAATGTACTTATCATAAGTATAGGAAGAATTAAACATAATAAATCTTGTTCGCTTCAAGTCCAAATCAATAATTAGCTTACCAGAAAGCCACATGTCAAATTTCAGAAGGTTCGCAAAAATAAATTTCAGATGATCGATAATCAGAAACATTTGAATTTGAGTACAAGTAGGGGAGAGTGGGGTATCATGGGGTAATTTTTTTTTATTTTGAAAAACTGTGGGGGGGCGTGGGCACCAAATCTGAATTGACTAGATAACGAGCAAAATTTATGAGTTGACCCAAAAGTGAAATTTCATAATTCATTCAGTTATTTTAAAGAAATTTCTGATTAGGAAATAAAATAGAGAGTTGTGTATGATCGAATAGTTCCAAACTCCTGTCTCACGAACGTTTTCGGCAATATTTCTTATATTGAATTTATGTTCGTCTCTATCGCGTTTTGAAAAATGAACAAAAAATTTTTCACAACTCTCATTTGGCATAAGAAAACTTTACAGGAAGGAAAAACGTTTTTGAAAATCTGAATGTGTATAAAAACACCAAAATATAGGTGGCCCACGATTCCCCACAACCTATGATTTGCAAATTGGTTGCGTTTGCTTGACTTATTGATGTTTCATCAAAAATTCATCCTTCACCTGAAAAAACATGACAAAACTAAGATCATAAGCATATGAGCATATTTTTCTTATGTACTTTAGGTCTCCTACGGATGAAATTTTTCGTATGCTTGTTTAATTTTGTAAGTTCATTTTACTAGGCTATTTAAAAAAAGAAGCATATGATACGTACATAAGTAAACGACATATAGAAAAACATGCTTACGCAAAGCGACGACGATGACAGTTGGAATGAGATTTTTATCTCAATCCACAGCTGAGATATTTAGGGTTAAACCCCCTCCCATGGAGATATTTCCCAAGTAAAATTTTCATTTCAAGAAATGAATTTACTTGATCCCAACTGTGTTTAAAAATAAGTGAAAACAAACAAGTCAAAAAATTTTACTCGCCTCCGGCGGTTTATGAACCTGTATCACAAGGCCAAAGACATTTCATTCTACGAGACTTTATGACGTTCATCTTTTGTATTTAACCTTAAAAATTGACACACAAAAAACCCTACCTCGTCTTTGAAATTGCTTTTAATTCAAAGAGTACATATCCAAACAAGTTCATCCTTCACTTTATTCATATTAACTTCGGTAATAAAAAAAAATCGTTACAAAACTATATGGAATATTTTTCAAGAAAACATTTTCAGTTTCTATTTTATTTACTGTTTGTTGATCTTTTTAATGCTCAACTCTGTATTTAAAAGGGTTTAGATAAATTACACAAGATAATTAATATAAGTGAATTTAAGAGCTTATTTTGATTAATTTCGGTACTCTGTAACTTTAGAAAACAGGTAAAAATTAATCAAGATTTTTTTTTTCACTTTTTCTCACAATAATATTAGATATTATCCACTTTTTTTCTCTTTAGTTTTTATCCCACTTTTCTAAGAGTTTTCTTCACTAATTTTGTGAGATAAGAAACTTTAAACAATATTTTAAAGAAATTTCAATCAAATTGAATTCAAGATATTTTGAATGCAAAATTCAACTAGGAATTGAAAAAAAGTTTTAACTTACCTCAGTAATATCAGAAATATATTTCAATATCAATTTAAAAAAAAATATAGGGTTTTAACTTGTTAAGATCATTATCATCATCACCAAAATATTATTCCCTAATTAAATAAAGTTAAATAAATATATTCAGCTTCAGTTTTTTTAATTCGATTTTTTAGTTTATCAGTTATCAATGATTGATTTCACTAAAAACTGATTAATTTTTAAAACTTATAAACTCAATATCCCCAAATCTAAAGATGATAAGCGAAGTCTGACAAATCATTCGAACTCAGGACGCCAAATTCTACAAAATTAATCATTTAACATATAGGCATCAAAATTCTGTGTTTTGAATTATCCATTAAATTCTATTGATAGTTTTTTAACGGTAAAACCTTTTAATAGAGCTTTTTTTTTATCAAAATCGGTAAAAGTTCATCGGTTAAAATAATGTTCCTTTAGCAATAACTTTTCAAGTTAAAATGAACTTAATTAATATCGAAAATAAGCGAGTTGAATTTGAATCAATTTCATAACATGTAATCAATTTGTTCCTCATAGAACAAATTTTCATTTTCACAATCTTATTTTTAAATTTTAAATATTTGTTTCTGAAAACATTATCTTCCTAGGAGATTTTAAAAATTTAAATAAGAAAAACTTAGTTTTTGCTTTTATCCATTTCAGAATCTAATATTTCAATTGACTGTGACAAAATATTCAGAGCTTAAAAATTTAAAGCTAAAACTCCGTATGAAAATTTATAAATGTTCTACTTATTTTTTTATGTGGAATCATTTATTGAATTCAATGTTTTTTTTTTTAATATAATCTTTAAAAACATCGAAAAATTATTTGATGTTGAATTTGAAAATATGTTTACAACAAATCTCGGAATTTGTTTTTTGGTGTTTGTTTTTTTTTTATCAGTTTCGTCATCAGTTGATCATTCAAGAAACCAGTCATTTTCCAACCTGCTTTTGTCAGTGGTGATAAATTTACATGTTTTTTTTGTTTTTTTTGTAGCGGCCCACCACACTCCCCCACACCAAAAGGCTCAATTGAGCCCCCTGGTAATGGACGCTACTGTTCTCAGCATGTCTGGCAGCAATGAATAATAAAAGTTAACGCGAGCAAATTTTAATCATGCTGAGAACACAAAATTGTTTAATGTCGTGCGAGGAAATGTATTATTTAACTAAATTGACAACAATATGAATCTCAATGGAAAATAATTTCCTTTGAAGAGATTCATTATACTATATTTACTATTACACTAATTATATTTACTAATTTTATCAAGTTATGTTCAATAATTTAATAAGATAAAAATACAAACTACAATTTTTTAAAGAATAATAATATTAGAAATTAACGCTACAAATATGCAAAAGGTAAGCAAAACAAAGACTGGTTGATGATCGACTGTTTTAATGGTTCAATTTTTCTTTCAAAAGCTGTATCACTTTGGTTTTGAACATGGAACGATTGGTTATGTTTTTAATATCAGTTGGTAAGGTGTTGTATTTAGTAGGTCCAATAACGAAATTCTTTTTTGCCCTAATGATGTTGTGGATCGGCTTCGTTGCAAGAAATCTGACTGGCGAGTGTTATGAGTTCGCAACCCCGTAGTAAAATGGAGGTTTTGAATATTTTCAGTTGAGTGTAGATTATCATAGATATATATAACAGTTTGCAATCACAGAGTTCAGATATTGGAAGAACGTTATGCGTTCTTAAAGAGTATAGCTGAAAGGTAGGGAATAACAAAGGGAGTTTTAAGATGTTTTTCAAGCATCTATTCTGGAGCGTTTGAAGTTTCTGTAAGTGAGACAAAGAAGCTCTTCCCCATATCATAACAAGGTAGTTCAAATGAGAGTGAATAAACGCAAAATAAAATTTAAAGAGAACATGTTGGGGAACAAAATTTCTCAGTTTCCAAAGAACACCGCAAAGAGGAGTAATTTTTTTTTCCAGGTGTTCAATTTGACGATTCCATGAAAGAGTTTCATCTAAGTAAATTCCTAAGTATTTGAAACAACTAACTCTCTCAATCGTATTACCATTCATAGCTGGGTCATTAGTACGAGGCAGTTTTTTATGTGAAGAACGAAACAACATGTATTTGGTTTTTGTATAATTAAGTGAAAGTAGGTTTGAATTGAAATATTTTGAAAGCAGTTTTAGGTCGTCTTCAATGTGCTGAATTATAATATCAGGTGAAGTTTCTGAATAAAAAATTGCTGTATCATCGGCAAATAAACGTGCTGTGCCTTTAAGTTGAAGGTTGCATAAATCATTTACATATAAGAGGAAAAGTAATGGCCCGATATTACTCCCTTGTGGTACACCGATATCAATATTTCTTAATTCGCTTCTTGTATTTTCAATAGCCACAAACTGCTTGCGATCTTCTAGGTAGCTACGAAGGATATTATTTGCTGTTCCTCTTATCCCGTATTTATGCAATTTGGACAATAATATGTCATGATTTAGAGTGTCGAAAGCTTTTTTGAGATCCAAAAACAATGCCCCAACAACATTTTTTGACTCTATTTTACATATGATAGATTCCACTAATTCTGAGATGGCAATTTGAGTGCTCGAGCCTGATCTAAATCCATATTGCAGTTTATAGAGTATATTGTTCTGATTTAGAAAGTCAACAATCCTATTAACAAGAAGCTTCTCGAACACTTTACTAAAAACGCTTAAGGTCGAGATAGGACGATAGTTATTGACGTCAAGCGAATCGCCAGCCTTAAAAACAGGGATAACTTTCGCAATTTTTAGACAGTTCGGGAAAACTCCTGACTCTAATATTTGGTTAAAATATTGTGTGAGTATGTACGAGAATGTTTCATGGTTGTTTTTTAGGACATTAACAGGGAAGCCATCTGGTCCATGACCCTTTTTATTTTTAAGTGAAAAAATAACTAACCGAACCTCGTTTACATTAGCGGGTCGTAAGAAGATTGTATTTTCTACCTGTGCGATATGAGACAAATGATCATTTTCAGTGTCTATTGGAATCTCTTTAGCCAGGTTCTTTCCAATTGTGGAAAAATGTTTGTTAAATTTCTCACAAATCTGTGTACTATTGGTTATAACACCTCTTTCATCTGAAAGGTTGATTGAGGAAGTCGTTTTAGATTTACCTAAGAGCGTATTTATGTTTTTCCAGAGCTTAGAATGCGGAGAATTATTTAATAAGCGCTCGTAATAGAGCCTTTTACATTCTTGTTTTTTTGCACTCACTTTTTTATTTAAATGAATTAACATCTCTTTCAAATTGTTATCATTAGGATGCTTTTTTGATCGTTTTAAATAATTATCTTTTATTTTGATGAGTGTCCACAGGTCAAATGTCATCCACGGACAGCAATTACCTTTAAGTTTTACCCTTTTATTAAGTGTACGAGTAGAAACTTTCACAAAGCGATTGTAAGTTGATGTGATTTCTTGTAGGCCTTCATCAACACTTTCTGGTAGTTGAATACTGTTTAAATAATTCACAAATAAGCTGTTTAGTTTAGCGTAGTCAACTATCTCTTTTCTTAGAATTGTTACATTTTTATCACCTAATAAATTGAAGGACGTGAGTATTTGTAGATGGTCACTAACATCAGAAAAGATTGTATCATTTTTCAATCGATCTAAGTCAATTTGCTTCGATATTACGTGATCTAGAATATTCCGAGTTGTTGGCCTAGTAGGAAATGTGTTTGTACAAGCGTATCCAAAAGATTCTAAGATAGATCTATATTTTGCTACGGTATTCAAATTAACCAGATTCACAGGAACGTTTAAATCACCTACAATAAAGCAGGAGTGATTATCAGCAACAGACGTTAGAAGAGATTCAATTTGATCACAAAACTTGTTAAACGAAAATGCAGGGGGTCTATATACGCCATGAACACAAATTACTTGACCACTTGTACAGATTTCGACACTTATTCGGTGAAAGCCATCAAAAGTTATATTTTCAGTAGTTTTAAAATTCAAATTTGTTTTTATATACATAGCTAGGCCTCCATATGGTTGGTCGCGGCAAGAGAAAATCGATGTATATCCCGGAATGTTGTAAATACAACAGTTATCTTTACCAAGCCAAGTTTCACAAATAACAATAACATCGATACAAACATTAAAATGATCAATAGTTTGTAATATGCAATCAAATTTATCTAAATTATTCATACTACGTACATTCCATTGCAAAATTCTAAAGGATCTTGAATCATTATTAAAACTACTTAAATTAAAATCTTCTACATTTTCGTGGTATCTATTAATTAAACTATCCATTGAATAAAATATATAAAAGTTTCAAACAGTTGTAGATTTAAGATCTTATTTTGATCGTGGATCAGCATTGTTCCTTTTTCGTTTGGGTGAAGGACTTTCATTTGGAATCGTAGATGTGTTATTTCCTTGCTGAGTGACATGCATGCTCATATAACGATTCATTTCGAGTTTAGTTTTAATTATATCAGGTTTTGAATTTTCTGTTTGTTTGACCAGAATGGCACCATTTCTTCCGGGCCAGATGTATTTGGCTCCAATTAAATCTTGATATTCGCGCAATTCAGTTAGAATTTCCATAGATAAGGGCGTCAATTCATCCCTTATTGTGACGTTAAGCGCTTTACCATCAACTACTAATAAAGGATCTATTGAAGAAGAGGCAAGTTTCCCAAAAATTTTTTTTTTTACTAAAAATTTCTTCTTTTATGACTGTATCTTTTAATAAAACTTTGATCGGTGGACACTTTTCATTGGGTTTGTTCGAGGATATTAACCTAACAGCGTTTAAAATGGACTCGGTTTTAAGCTCGTAGCCAAAAGTGCCACATGTTTTGCGTACAAGTTCTTGTGTATTTTCTCCATTTTTGTATGGCATTCCGAAGATCATGAGGTTTTTAGAAACAGCTTCCCGGTTAAATCGGTCGAGGTTTACTTCTAATTTAAGGACCTGATTAGAAAGATTTGAATGCTTAGATTTGAGGTCAGTTACTTCTTTTTCAAGAGCATCGTTTCGGAGTTTTATGTCTTTGAAATCAGTCTGAATTTCATCGAATTTCGTGGACAAAAATTCCTGCGAAGCCTCTATCGCAGTAGTAACTGATCTCATATCTGTTTTGATTGAGGTCAATTCATGTGAAACCACATTATAAACGGTCGTTTCAATTTTAGTATGGATATTTTCGATAATAGTTTCATGATCTTTCCGTAAACTTATTATTTTGGCGTAAATACATGCACAGTTGGCATCGCAAAAGTATTGCTGCGCTTTCATTTTGCGAGCTGCACTGCCAATCAAATTTTTGCACCGAAGATGAACGCTCTTGAAACAATATGCACAAGTAAGTATTTTATCAAGATTATTTTCAGTATTATTACACTCTATACAGATAACTTCGTCATCACATTCCATGTTCGCCATCGCCATAATACAACGATTAAAAGCTAAAAGGAACTAACTCGTTTGATGAAACGCACAACTAAAGCTAGAAATTATTAAAATTAAGAAATAAGAGACTTATAAATTTATTTTTAATAAATGCACAACTAAAACTAGGATTATTTAAGAAAACAACACAATAAATATTAAAAAGGAAAGACTGTTATGAAAAGAGGAACAAAAATTTAATTAAAAAAAAACCTAAGCTATCTTAAATTATATGTATGTACGGAGATGAGAACTATTTAATTAAAAGCGTTATTTAAAAGGGTTCAATGTCAAAATCGCAACTCAAATTAAATTTTAAGGACAAAGACAAACCTAAATAATGTGTGTGTACGAAATTAAAGATAATGTAATTTAAAGCGCTTGAAATAAAAAAAAAATTGATTACATAATATTAAACGCACAAAAAAAAAATCTAATAAAAATCTAATTTTAAAACAAAAGAAAAATCATTGCTTTCCAAAAAGAACAATTTTCAAGTTTATGTTGCACTGTGTACGACTATCAAGAATACAAGTGACGAGTCACCATTAAAACCAGCACACGCTAGTTCCAACAATGTGTGCTACTGACGGAAGCAACAATACTTTCGTACCTACTCATGTGCGCTGGCTGCGTTTGCCTAATCTTCACCGCTAGCGATCGAGATTGACTAACAAGCTAGCAAGTGTAAGAAACACAACCCTTTGAAGTGCGCTAATAACAGAGACACACACTTTCGCACTACTTGCAAGTGCCCCGAGGTTGGCCAAATACTACACCGCTCAGCGACGAGATTTACTAACAGCTGAGCAAATGATAGAACCACAAGAAGTTGAACAGCGGCAGTTTTTTTTACTCAGATAGACCGACAAACGGTGGACGCATGCAGATACGGTTGAGATATATGCTTGGTCAACGATTTGTTGCTGTGCAATATACTCTTGAGAATGTTAGTTGTGAAAAGTAATAAGAAAGAAAGTTCACTTTACTCACCAACCTAGAGGAGTGACTTTCAATACACAGCTCACTACACGAATGCTTGGGGTATGTTTTTTTTTACGTGTTACGGCACAAAGGAAAACTCAATTTTAACACATTTAGGACAATTTAAAGTAGAAAATCATAGTACGGTTTTGCACACTGAACACTAAATAACGCCACTTAAACTCATCACAGATTAAAAAATACGTATTTCTAGTAAATATTTCAATAAAACTGCGGGACAATAAAACAAGACGGTCGATCAAAAACCAGCGCTGCCAGAAGAGTCCAAGATGTTGTAATTAAAATTCCGAAAATATATTTGTTAACTCCAATCAAATATAAACTTTTTTAGCCTTTTATTGTGAATCCTAGAAGAACTTGATTATTTCAAAAGATTAAGCCTTTCAACTAATATTTAAATTTTTTTTAAAGAGTGCCAATCAAAGCCAAAGAAAAAATTTTGTCTTTGACTTTGATTACTCGCACTTTTGAAAACAAAATGTTTTTTTTTTATCAAATTAAATTCAATCGTCATCTTTTAAACGAATTCTCATACGTTCAAATGGATATTGCTTTGCTTATCTTAGATTCACATTTCACATTTGATTAATTATAATTTCAAATTTAAGACATTACAGAGGAATTCTTCAATTATTCTTAATTTGAAAATGAAGGAAAGAAATGCAAATTAATGATATTTATAATTATTTCTTGTTATTATTTTGCTTAACAATTTTTGACCATGCATAATTTTTTATCTGATCTGGAAGTAACTTTTGAATTTATTTTTTTTTTTAATTTTTGAAATCTGGTGTTATATTTTGCGTATTAAATATTTTCTGTGCACTGATGCTTATATCCAAAGCTATAAGTTATTGTATTATGAACCAAAAAACTAATGTGAATTTATAATTCACATTAGTTTTCTGGTGTTTTGAAAATATTGATTTCTAGTTCAGAGTATGGATCATCATTTTGAATTATTGATTGATTACCTACCGGAAATAAGAATTGATTTCTAAAAAGTACCAGTAAAATTTATTATTTTTTCGAGTTTGTGACATGGTCATAAGTGAGAAAACGGTTCTAGAAGTCTATTTCCTTGTTTATTGTGCATTTTTTGTATAGTTATCATTTCTATCTTAATTGGAATTTCGAACCCCCCCCCCCCCCCCTCCCATGGACGATTACTTCGCACGGGCCTGATGTCATGTTAATGTGAACATCACGAATAAACTTTTTGAGACATAAATTGTTAAAACTGAAAATTTGGTTATAATTTTTTGTCTGATTTTGATCTGCCACTTTTGAAACAAAATAAAACGTGTTCTTCATTTTATCAAATTCAATCATAAACTACTTTTAAACATATTGCCTTGAGTTCAAAATGGATATTTATTTTTTCGTTGTCAAGAATTCACATTTCAAAACGTGATTAAATAATTTTTTTCATATTCAACATGTTACAGTGGATTTTATCATTGAATTAAATTGAAATCGAAGAAAAGTGAAAAGAATTATGATGATTTTTCACATATTCATATCATTTTTCTAAAATGGTTAAGCTTTATGGTTAATTTTGGATTAGACCTGAAATTTATTTAAGAATGCGGATTTCATTTCTTTTTAAAACTCATAATTGTATTTAACTGCGTGTCTTTATTTCATATTTAAAATCTGATTTTCGTTTTATGTTGTTTTAAAAATATGAATTTCAAAATTGTAAACAAGATGGTCTAAAATTTTTTTTAATGAAAATTCATTTTTGAGAACAAAGAACATCATTTTGAATCAAATATTGATGACTTTCCGAAAATATTTATGAAAACATTGAAGCCAAAAATGTTGGACCTAGGAGTTGTCAAGTTTAACAAAAAAGTTTATTTAATCTATTAATGTCTGAATTCTTATCTTCTTCATTTTTATATTTGTAATAATTCTCAAACAAATTTACCGAATTCTATTGTTCTACCTATAAGGCAGGGTGACCAGCGAACCGGGAAAACCGGGAAAATCGGGAAATAACCGAGAATTTGAAATGAGACCGGGATAAACCAGGAATTTCAAATCAAAACCGGAAAAATTATTTATGGATAATTCAATCTTATAAAATTCTAAGTATTAAATTCAAAAATACATTCATTTCATCATGACGGAACTTTCTCTCAAAACTCTAAAATCTATAGTCGTTTATTCCAGGACTGTTAACTATTTGGGAGGAGTAGGAAAATTTCGAGATTTTATATTAATGAGTAAAACGCCGGAAAAAGTTAAGAATATTTGAAATATTGAGATTTTTGGATCACAAATTTAGCTTATTTCTTAGCTCACGCGTATTGTGCTCTGCTGTGAATATAAAAATGTTTTGAAATCAAATAAACGCTTAACAACTATGAATTTTTAGTACGTTAAGTCTTGGTAGTTAACTGATATATCGTTAATTAACCCTTCGTTTCATAAAGTAACAAATTTGCAACAATTAATGTATGGAAAAATGGAAAAATCGTATTTTATTTTAATTTTTTTTCTTGACGTACTCATCATTTTCAACTGTTTAAAATGATTTTTAAGTAAAAATAAAAAATCAATAAAACGAAGGGTAAATTAAAATTTTTTACCTTTGTGCACTTTCCTTGCGAATATCTGGAAAAAATAGAACTTAGGGGGCATCCATAAATTACGTTACGCTCCTAGGGGGGGAGGGAGTAAGCTCGAGCGTTACGAATTGTGACATAGGGGAGAGGGGGAGGTATGCTCATCGTTACGTAACGATTTTTCTCCTTAAAAATTTAATTTTACTTAATCGCAGCTATTTTGATGTCATGCCATTTTCGCAGAATAATAAACATATCAAAATCTGCTTAAAATTTGTAGGCTTCAAAATGATTTAAACTGGTTTGTATCTTTTCCCCTTTAAAGATTCTGAGATAGACTCCGACATTGATTGAATATCCGGATTGAATATCCGTGAAATAACCGTTGTAAGCCGAATATTAGGTTCATTTACTCCCTAGAACTCAGTTCAACCTTAAGACGGAAATTTTACTATTTTTTTCTATAATGATTTTAAAAAAAATGCAATTTTGATTATTCCGACGAATACTACTAAGCAGAATATATTTTGCATAACAAGTTATACTCCTTTAACAAACTAAAGTAAACAAGGTAGATCATCAGTGAACAAGCATAGAGCAACTCGGATTAAGACAATCAATTTATTTTATCAAAAAGTTATCATCATTGAGTACTAAGAAGCGATTTGGATGGATATAAATTCCGTTTTGTAAAACGTTAAAAAATTTATGTCAAAATCTTTTTTTGATCTTCGAAAATCAGTATTTAAATACATTAGAAGATAGGTGGGGGGGGGCTAACTATCAGCGTTACGTAATTTTCAAAGGGGGGTACGTCGTAGCGTTACGATTTGTGACATACGGGGGGGAGGGGGTCAAAAAACTGCATTTTTTGCGTTACGTAATTTATGGATGCCGCCTTAGAAATCTAAATGAAGAAATAAGTGAAAGGAATTTTAAAATGTAAATTGTGATGTGAATTCCTATGTTGAAATCAGACAGTTTTCTATGGAATCAACATCTCGAAAACTAAGATTTAAGCTTATCATCTATCTTATAACTGGAATTATAATATACTAGTCCAGAATGACGAGGTTCGAGTCTGCATCAGGAGCTCATTTTTCTATCTTCAGAAAAATACGTTATGCTGAAACGAAACTGGGAAAAATTAGCAGAAATCTAACAAACACATTTAAACTGGGAGAGTTATTTTGAAAAGTCCGACTGAAATATCGGATTAATTTTAAGAAAAAGTTTGATTTTTTATAGAACGTTAAAAGAGAATTCAGTTATTCATCCATGAAGTCCTACTTCGGTCGACAAATTTCCTGAAAAGCTATTCTTACAAAAATCTTATGATCAATGGTTTTAAAATAGATTTAACAATGAGAATTTGTTACGTGACTTTACTTATTTTCAGCTGTTTACAGGTACCTCTAAAGTCAAAAGTAATCATAACCATACTTCAATTTTTTATTTGATTGATAAAACATTAAATGAATTCTAAAAAAAATCAAATATTTTGTTTGTCTTTTATGTACTAAAACACTAAAAATTGTCAAAAACTATCAAAACGTAAGTTGAAAAATCAAAATCAAATTTCTGTGTAACGACATAACCTCGAAGAATTTATTTTATTTTGTTTCAAAAATATTTTCTTCTTCTTAAGCTCAATTTTAACTTTTGAAAATCGGAATTGTCCTATGCGGGAAAAATGCCGAAAAAAAGATGCCACCATTTTATCCAATTAATTGATAAACGCACAGAAGGCAGATTATGTTACAAGAGAACAAGTTTTAATGTGATTCTTGTTCACATTACTTTCAAAATCGAATAAAAACATGCATTTTTGAGATCGGACAGATAATCTAGAACTCAGCGCATTCTAATATAAATGTTAAAGGTATAAATAAAAACATGATTCAGTATTTAATATGAGAACAGAAATAAAATATCAGATTGCTTATTTATTTATTTATTTATCAGATTCTGGGCTTCAGCCTTTTATCCTAACTAGTTACAACACATCTATGATAAAAACATCTTAAGACTATTTTTTATTTGTTCTCTGGACATAGTCAGTTTGATTACATCAGCATGTGCGTTGTAAAGCGCCATCATTTTATAGATTGGTTCATTACGAGCGTAAATCATGAATAAGGTTCATCTGAATCTGTTTTAAGAATTTTAGAAGGAAAATATCAGAATACCAGTCAGTAGATTTCAATAGAAAAATTAATAATTCCAACTTGAAATTTTATAAGGCATCATATCAAAACTATGATGTATCCATGCAAATAATAAAAATATAGCAGTTTCTCTTATAAAAAGTGAAGATGGTATGAAAGACTGAAAAGAAGGTTACAATTTTCGGTTGAGGTTCGGACAACTAGATTTATCTTCTTACCGTATTACGATCACCGTTCGAATAACCTTTGAGTTTCGAGATTAAACTAAAAAGAATTAAGTCATTTCACTATTTTACATTCAACTTGCATAAACATATCTTCACTTTTGGTCAAAAAACTTTTTGGACATATTTATTTGCGCATTTTCAAACGAGGGAATCCATAAAATCTCATTCGGGAAAACCGGGAAAAAACCGGGAATCTGAAAATGGAAACTCGCTGGCCACCCTGATAAGGTTATTTTAAAATTTTCATCTGAAATTTTGATTCTGTTTAATTTTTAATCAGTTAAGTTGTTTGTGTGATGGTCATAAGTAGGAAAATTGTTTATGAAATAAATTTTCTTATTTAATGTGTATTTTTGGAATTTTTTATTTTTTCTAACTAAACTTAATTTTCGAAAACCCCCTAATGGCCGGCTTCTTCGCACAGGCCTCCCTGAAATAATTATTCCTGGCAGCGTAGAAACGTAAAATGTCGCAAGTTACGTCACGAGACTCATAGAATAAGTATGTATGTATGTATGTTGGTTATCCACCAAAGGTGCACGGATTCACCGCAGTTTCTGCCTAAGTATGTGCTCACATGCAATCTTTAGATTATTAAGTACGACAAATCTCCAATGCAACGCGTACATCATACCTGGACCCCATGGCTTCGTATGAACTGTTATGGATGAATGTATTGTGTTGATGTAGGTTTATTTTGGAAGAACGAGTCAATCAGGTGGGCTAGTTTACTTACAGGTATTCCGGCATCCGTGTATATACCTGGCCAGCTGGCAACTGATTGAACATTCTTATTATATAGTCAGTTATATGAGGAAACACATCTTACCTGTCGGTCACTTATGGGATTCGAACCCAAAAGTTTTCTTGCCGATACCGGGAATCGAACCCAGTACGCCTGGCATACCAAGACCAGACTCGCACCAGCCTATCCGCTAGACCACATCAGCGCTTACGTCACGTGACTCATAGAATAAGCCACAAAAACAAAATAGTTTAAGATGAGATATTTTAGAATTTAATTTTTTCAAGGATTCAGAAGTCAAGATGCATCAATTGAAATCGCAGAGCTGATGTGGGAAAATTTCTTAATTTATCATTGAGTCAACTGAATTGAGTCGCAAAATTTCCGAAAATCAGCCAACTGCACTATTAATTCTAACCTTTATTCTTCTTACTGAAGAACGATTTTTGACGAGAGAGTCAAAAGAATCACTTAAGGTAAACGATATTTTCGGAGGAGGTCTAAAGTTAACAATAGTTACTTTTTAATGAAAATTTTAGATTATTTTTTGGAGAAAAAAATTAAATTGTTGATGCAGTGTAATATATTCAACAAATAAGTGAATATATTTAGTACTTGATGAACGGTAAAAAAGTTGGCTGAAGAATGCATGAACGTGAACAAAATGATTGGAAGAATGGAAATAGGAAACGGTTATCTATATTTTGAGCATAAATCACAATCACTCTCGAAACTATAGTAAAATTTTATAAAAAAAACTTTTATTGTTTCAAGGCAGTCCAGTCTTGATTTTCGTAATGAATGGATGAGCCAGTAAAATGTTTTAATATTTAGTTATTTAATTCAAGAAATAGCATCGCCACTCAACAAGGCAGTCCTAATTTGGTCGGTAACCCTTTGCACTAGCGAATATTTTTTCACTTGAGTAAATCAAAATTGTTCATGTCTTTTGAGTATTTTGATATTCTTCCCGAATATCTGGACCGAGACCCAAAAAAAAAAGAAAAAAAAAGTCGATTGATAACGCTGGTAGGCAAGCTGGTCAAACTATTTTCTATCTACTTACGATGAAATACTTAAACTACTATTCGTCACGAACCCAGGCAGTTTTGTAACCATCGCTTTGTGTTATAAATCTTGATTATAGTAATAAAAAAAAACTACCATCTTCCAATATCTCAATTTCAATTTTGTAAAACAACTTCCCGTGATTTTTCAATAACTTCCGTCCCTCAGAGTGGGTACCAAATTATCCGTCAGATTATCACGATCCAACTCAGCACGACCAACGAAAAAGTTTATCTTCCCCCTCAAACGAGAACGAACATTTGTCAGCGCCCAAAATCGAATTTGATTATAATTCTCGAATAATCCTTGCCGCGTGCCCGGTAGTAATCGATATTGCTGACGTGACATGGAAATATTTACACCCGCTTTGAGGGTCTTCCAAAAAAAAAAAAATGGTGGAGGAAACCAGCGGAAGTTGAGCAGAGTTTACCTCCATCACTTCCTTTAGAATCTGTGTATTTTTTTTTTTTTCAACCTTCATTCTGATCGACGGGATTCGATATTGTTCTCGGCACGAAATTTTCCCTTCAACCGCAATCGAAAACCCAAACTTAGCGAGCGAGCGAGAGAGATAGAGAAGCAGAATCGTTTCCGTCGACATTGAAACCCTAGCACTTCTAGGATTCTGGTATATTTTTTTTGCTTGCTTCGTGCCACTTTGAAACACCTTTCCTTTTTCTCAGCCCGGTGATTTTTCCCTTTAGAATTCTTATGTTTTTTTGTCCCTCTTAATAAGCTGCTTCAGCATAAATCATGTGAATGGAAATGGTGAGCGAGCACCTCGTGGGATAAATCAATATTTGGAAAACGCAAAAAGAACAAGCGATTCACGGAAGGGTCAGTGTTTTTCAATTTTTGGAAGTGGAAAAATTACGTTAATGCATTGCTTTGAAAATGGAAAGTTTCATTGCCAGAAATGTTTATGATTATTTATTTACTTTAATAATGAAATAATTTTCTTCCAAGAACTTTGTTATTGAAAATGGGTTTTCTGATAATGTGATTCAAACGATCTATTTTTATATGAAACTTTACCGTTTTCTTCACTTTACTTCGATTTAAGTAATGATTTCAAAGCAATGCATTTAAATCAATAGATGTGTGACTATTCAAAATAATTGTTCGTGAGTTGCTTGTTTAAGGAATTATTTATTGCATTTTAATTTACCAAGTTTCTTTCGACGAATCATACGCTCATCATATCAGTGTAAACAAACAGGAAAAAAAGGGGAAAAATAGAGAAAAAGGTAGACAGTAAGCTTTCACAAAAAGCATTAAAAATTGATTGGATTGTAAGTAGGATGAACCAATTTTTATATTTTCGCATAATTTTAGAATTCCCTGATGATCGAAACGTCGAACTTATCAGAACATCGTTTTTTTTCAATAAATTTTGACTGCTTTGCCGAGCAAAAAACAGCATCAAAAAAAACAGTCGACATCTCTAATACCCTAATTTACAAAATAAAATGTAAATTACTTTGAAATTTCTAAAATATTTTTTCTATTTCGATGAGTGATGAAATTTATATAAATATTTGAAGTAAAAATATTTATTTACTGCATCAGTAATGGCAAGTTAAAAGAGTTTATTTCTAGTATGCAGTTAATGAAAACACGATTGCAAACAAATAAAAATCTTTTGATTTCATATATGTATTCAAGAAAAAAAGTGATATGAGTTGTGCTCAAATTATTTACATTTAATAGGAAAAAAAGTTAAAAAAAAAAATTAAGTGCATTTGCGTAATATGTCAGTATGAAAAGTTCAATAGTTCAAAATCTGTCTTAAAACATGTTTTTATTAATCTCAGTCTTCATGGGAATGTTTTGAAAAAAATTATAGCCTTGGTGATAGCTGGTGATTGTGGTGGTGATTTTGTGTCTTTCAACAAGTTTATCTTAAAAGCTTAAACAACATGTTTATCAAGCTAATTTTAACATGATTGTGTGAAAATAAAAAAATATTTTTGTCCTTTTTAAGAATTTAATTCTTTTTATTTTACAAGAGATTATTCTGCTGGTTTCACTTTCAGAATCTTTTAAAACTTACGAACATTAATGCAATTTTTATTTAATGGGAAAGAATCGCCATACATTTACCAACTTCGCATATTTTCGTCCATTTTCCTTTTCTTACATGTAAAGTTATGCTCGCTTACACAAACAGGAGAAATAATATGATTTTATATTACAAGTTTTTTTTTATTTTTTTTATCAAGTGCTATAAATAAAAACATAGTTTTTTAAGAATCAATTATATTATTAAATTATATGTTCCCACGACATTGTTTAATTGAACTAATTTTATCTAAAAATGATAATTTTCAAAAGAGAGTGAGCGAATCCGAATAAGTGAAATTAGTTAAACGTGATGCTTGCAACAAATAACTAATTTGATTCGAAGGTCAACTGGGTTGAAAATCCACATAAAACTTAAAATCAAACTTAACGCATTGTTTAAGCAAAGAAAGAAATGCAGTCCAATTAATGAAAATTTCAATATTAAAGCAAGTTAATTATTTCGTTTATGAACTATCTCAGAAGCTATTTAAAGGAAATCAATATGGAATATATTATATCGTCAGTAAGATTATTTACTTCAAAGTCGTTGTTTAACATCTAACGATCAACGTAAAATCTGCTATGTTGGATCACTATTCTTCAACAGTCTTCAAGAAGTCTTAAATAGGACTGACAACCGCAGCTCTTCGAAATTCTTACACATTCGACAACTCAAAGAAATACTTCAGTCTTCAACGCAATAACCTTAACAGGCTTTTTTACATTCAAAAAATAATTTTATTTTTAAATGTTTATTATTTTTAAGTAGTGGAACTATTTAAAAAAAATCTTTGTGAAGCATAAGTTTAATAAATTCAAGTTCCATTTTTTATTTTGTTAAATTGAATGAATCTCTTTAAAGGGATTCTTTTTCACTGATATTCATATCTTAAAATTAGTTAAGTGTATCGTTTACAAAAATTTAAAAAAATTGTTTGCGATGCAAATTAATAATTTTTAGAAAATTCAGATCGAGAATAAGCTATATCTACAATAAAATAAAAATTAAACAAGCTGACTTGAGCCAGTTATTTAAAACTATCCTGAAAATTAACAAAACCCTCTGAAACCCATCTTGAAGGAATGGGATTTAAAATCAAAATAAAGAAGAGAAAAAAATTGTTATTAAAGAAACTCACTCAATGATGGAATTGATAAACCGATTAGACTCTCATTCTAAATTCAATCATTCAGTCTCTGAAAAAATCCACCAGAATAATAATTTAACAATCCGACAGAAAATTTTTTACTTGAACTCGATTTATGAAACAATTCCAACATTTCCTTCAATGATTGCACGCAGCGAAAAGATTTTTTATTTCAAAGGAAAGTGCCGCAAAAACCAAGGATTTTTTTCTTTGATTTTGGGATAAATAAAAATTACTTTGATTCAAAGGCATTTTCCTTTGTTTCAAAGAATTTTTCTTTTGAAAAATCTTTGAATCAAAATAATAATTCTTTGAAACAAAAAACAGTTCCATTTGATGGAAAGTTGTTCTCGTTTGCTACAATGTAATTAAGATTTAGATTTAAGGGGATTGGTTCATTGAACCATTTTCCTTTTATTCCAATTGGAAGAAATATTTTCTGTTGTCCCGAAGTCCCTATTAGGAATTTTGAATAATTAAAAGAAATTTAATTTTAAATTCATTTTTATTCACAAAATTAACACTTACACTGGTTCACTATAATTGAATCATCCGGTCCTAATTCTGGCCTGAGGGCATTCTTCTTGGGCCGCTCAATAGACTTCCGGAAGCAGCTCCGGTTGCTGGCTTTAGTGGTCATCCAACTGGTGATAACCGCTGAAGATCGGGCCGAAGATAATCAGACCGCTGGATTTGGGGCGGAATCTGCCGTGGTCCTGTAACAATGCAAGAGTTTATATAAAATCTTTATATAAAAACAAACATATTGAAATATCTTAGCAATTATGTCAGTTTCATAGATCAATGTGATGATAGAATTGATAGTCAAAGTTTGAGTTTCCATTTAGAGCTAGAAGATTGACCAACAAACGTGATTTTATTATACATACTAAGAAATAAATTAAAAAAAAAATAATGGATTAACACACACTTACCATTCTTCATCCTGAATCCTCCTAAAGCTATCTCTGATTCACTAGTTTTGATTTTCAACACAACCGGACAAACTTAATTTATTCGAAATTCGGTTATTTCTCAATCCAAAATATCTTCTAAGTTTAAAATTTAAATTTAAAGAAATTATTCCTTTCTGTTGAAAACAATTTTCTTTGGTTGAAAGAAAATTTACTTTGTTTTAAACGAAATGTGCAATTGAACAAATTTCTTTTAAATCAAAGAATTTGTTTAAAATCAAAGTCCAAAATTATTCAGTTCAAAAAATTAATTCTTTCTTTCAAAAATTATTCATTTGAATCAAAACGATAATTCATTGATTCAAAGTAAACAGGAGTTAGATTCAAAACACTGAATGTTTTGGATCAAAGTCAGTTTTGTTTTGTATCAAAATCCAAGTTTTCTCTGCGTGTGTATCTTTCTTTAAAATTTTCCAATTTACTTTAAATATTTTATAAAACTTTCTAACTTCTCAAATTAAAGTTTTGTACTTTTGTTTTGAATTGAATAGATTTTTACAGACTCGTGCAAAAAAAAAATTTACAATTTGAGCTGCCAATTTGCAACATTAATTTTAGATGTGTAGAACGATAAGTGCATTTAAGTTTTTGATTAAAGCACTGGTGCAGAACGAGATGATAAAATAAATGGCTTCAAATAGTCAAAATGAAACTTTAATTGACAAATAAAGTTTTGTGTGATTTTTTTACCTACATAAATTGTTCAATACAACAATTTAAACCTCAAAACAACATTGCACACTGGTATAGAACATCAATCTAGCGGAACTAAATTAATAGCGCCCAGGGATGAAAAGATAGACTTTTGATGTCTTCGACAATATTGCATAATTTTATAAGGCGCATACTTTGAAATAAAATATGGAGTCGAGGGGTCCACCAATGGCAATATAAAAATTCTAACTTTTTTGTCAAACATTTTAGAGCTTTGATTTCTTCTACAAAGTTGTTCATCTTAACAAAATACATAACTTTGCTGAACAAGCCAAAGTTCTACAATTTCATTCTAAGGAGTTACAATGAAATTAAAAATAAAACCTTGAAAAAACAGTTTTTTTTAAATCTGGATCGTTGTAGGTAAGGCAAAACCATTTTCAGTCTTCGAAACAAAGTTGAAAAAAGTTAAGATCTACAATCTTTTAGTACATTACGATGTGTTTTGAAATTGCTGAAGCGCTGTAGAAAGCATTTAGTGAAATATATTAACGATTTTCAAAGAGAAGTTTATCAAATTGCGCAAATTTTCGCATCGTCAGCCAATGTGGATTTTATTTTTGGTGTTAAGAGGAATCATTACCATATAAAACTAGCGTGGAACTCGGTGGAACTCGAAGCAATTTTAAGATTCAAAATCTAGTATTTTTTCACAAATATCACTTTTTTAGACACTTTATTAGTTTCTTAGTTTATTTTATGCAATGAACTTGCAGAATTTGAGAATAAGAAATAAATAGATGATTTAACCGGTTTTCTGTTTCGAATTTATCAATAGAATCTATTCTAGTACATCATTATATAAATGATATCTGTAACACCTGAAAGTGAATTAACTACAAAAGTAAAGTAGCTTTCAGCTTTCGGTAGCTGGTAGCAGGCCAATTTTTGCTCTATTTAACGAAAAAAACACTTTTGAGATAATCAGTTTTCGTTGGATTACAAACTCAATTTGAGTAAAGGATCTATGACCATTTTGAAACCAGAGCTGTCAACACGTTGATATACACCATTTACACCTGACCGAAGCAAATGTTGTAAAAACAAGTGTCTAAAAAAGTGATATTTGTGAACAGAATACTAGATTTTAAATCATAAAACTGCTCCGAGTTCCACCGAGTTCCACGCTAGTTTTATATGGTAATGATTCCTCTTAACACCAAAAATAAAATCCACATTGGCTGATGGTGCGAAAATTTGCGCAATTTGATAAACCTATCTTTGAAAATCGTTAATATATTTCACTAAATGCTTTCTACAGCGCTTCAGCAATTTCAAAACACATCGTAATGTACTAAAAGATTGTAGATCTTAACTTTTTTCAACTTTGTTTCGAAGACTGAAAATGGTTTTGAATTACCTACAACGATCCAGATTTAAAAAACTGTTTTTTCAAGGTTTTATTTTTAATTTCATTGTAACTCCTTAGAATGAAATTGTAGAACTTTGGCTTGTTCAGTTAAGTTATGTATTTTGTTAAGATGAACAACTTTGTAGAAAAAACCAAAGCTCTAAAATGCTTGACAAAAAAGTTAGCATTTTTATCTTGCTATTGGTGGACCCCTCGACTCTATATTTTATTTCAAAGTATGCGCCTTATAAAATTATGCAATACTGTCGAAGACATCAAAAGTCTTTTTTTTCATCCATGGGCGCTATTAATTTAGTTCCGCTAGATTGATGTTCTATACCAGTGTGCATTGATTGCATCGCTTAACGTTTTAAGTGTGTATCACAGCTAAAATTAGGTGCAGTTTTTTTTTTATGTTATATGATTTTTTTAAATTTTGGTCTCCAATATATCAAACATTGGAATCTATTTCAACATTAAAAATAATCGATTAACAAATCAAATTTTAAAGTATTACAAATTTACCATAAAATGTCAAAATTTGTAGAGATAATTAAAAGAAAATGTAGATGAGGTTAAATTTTATCTTCCAGTAATAAAAAAATAATAATAAACCAAATTCCAATTGGTTTTCCAGGTGAATTTGTGTAAAATATCATAATTTTGTAAAGGTTGTACTTCTGTGATGATAATAATAGACAATACATGGCTGAAAAAAGTGTTCTTAAAGATAAACTTTCAGGGACTAGATAAGATGAAAATTGATGTTTAAAACATGGGAAAAACAATTTGCCTTGTCTTCCGGTAGGACTTGAACCCACATCTTGGGCCTCTCTGGGGCTCATGTATTAACATTCTACTCCAGGAGACAACCTGGCGTATGAAAGTTATACACTCGACCAGTATAACTTTCAAAAGCCAAGTTGTCTCTTGTAGTTGAATGTTAATATCCACATAGGCCTAGGAGAGGCCCAAGATGTGGGTTCAAGCCCTACCGGGATACAAGGCAAATTATTTTCGCATGTTTTTCGACATCAATTTTCATCTTATCTAATCCCTGAAATTTCACTTAACACAGTTGGATTCATTTCTCTACAAAAAAGTTTCACTGACTGAATGTTTGAGTCAAGACCCATCTCTGAGTCACAGTTTTATTTTTTTTTTTGCATTTTTACATTAAATATCATATTAACACCTGCGTTTTCTCCATAGTAAGTATTTCGACCAAATAAATAGTTTTTTAAATACACACGATTAAAACTGCTCGGATTCTAAATGATCATAGCCTAATCACATCAAAAACCTGCACATAACTTGAGTCGCAAATGTTATTCAATATAACATCGTCCTGATGTATCTTGCTGTTCAAATAGCTTGGGAAGAATGACCTTGTTGTTAAATTCCCGGAAAAAAACTGCTGTTCAAATCAATGTTTTGGTGCCGCTTATACAAATGAGCTGAATTTCCTGTATATGATAAATAATGAAATTGTATTCGAAGCTAGGTTTGCTTACATTTTAATTTAATTAATTAATTATAATCTGTTTAAACTAATACGTTTCATACTTACGGAAATGAATACAATTTAAACGTCAATTGAGGGAAACATTGACTACTTGATGCGATATCACATAGAATTCACTTAAAGTGATATTCACTACATGACGTATTCGCATTGTGTACATCGTTTAGATGTATTATTGGATCAGAAATCCCTAATACTACATAATCTCCAGAAATTACATTTTTTTTAAACATTTTTATGCTTCTGGGAATCAAGTATCACCAGGGATCAAGCATTTTCATTCTACCATTTAGCTGTCGGTTAAAAAAAATAGCATATTGCATGCACTAAAATTGGCTAAAACTTTATTTTCAATACCTACCAATTGATTGAGAACCACATCTTATCCGCTCAAAGGTTCAACGCCATTTTCGAAGGTTTCCAGTGTCTTTTTTTCGATTCTTGCGGTTGATTACCAATGAGCTGAGGAGGAAACAATAAATGGAAAAATATTTCAACTTTTTTATTACTCTAGGAACCTGAGGGCCGAAGCAAAGCTTGTTCATCTTTCCGATTGGAATATGTTTGCACTTACTTTGGAGAAACAGTGTCGTAACTTGGGTGGTTTGGGTCAATAAAACACCTCCAAAAGCCAAGTACCGTCAAAGTTCGATCGTAAAGAAAAATGTAATAAATGTGAATAAGTAATCTAGAGGTGGGAAGCTATTTTTGTTCAGCCGGTTGGCCGAAGGATATGGTAATCCTTTTCTGGGATTTCCGTCTGGATTTCTAACAATTGATGTCGAGCATTTCAGTTCCTAAAGCTGACTTCCGCCAATGACTTTCTTCAAAAAGTTGAAGGTCGATCAGGTTGAGCTGTCAAAAATTGATCGAACCGTTTGTTGTTGATTTAATGCCCAGCCCTGGCTTTATTAACATTCAAATCGATGTGTTCACGTTGAGTTGTCTGACACGAATCGGATCGATAAACGTCGCTATCCCAAAATGATATGATTCAATCAGCCTGATTGAATTAGGTCCCATGATTGGAATCGATTTTGCGCGTAAAATACTACTGACGGAAAATCCGGACCGGAAGAAGGAGAGGCAATATCAAAAATCCCTCGGCGTGGGAAATGGAAATCCCGGACCAATCGTAAGCACGCAAAAAAAGGTTAAAGATTTCTTTTTTGTTTTCACCTGAGCAACAGATCTTCCGGAAAGCTTGTGCCCAAATGGCAAAGTGGATGATGGAAGTGACGCTGTGATTGGTGACCATTATGGATCACATCAACCCCACCGGATGGTTATGTGGATTTTATGGATGATCGACCTTTTACGGTTATTTTTTTTTAACTTTTGTTCAGGAAGGTTTGTATGGTGGATGATTTAGAGAGTTACTTATAAAGCATCTGGAAACAAATTTTTGTTTGGAAGATTTCCAGCTCAAGAAGTTCTTTAACAGTTCTTATAACTTATTTTTGTTAGGACTGTAGAACTTAAAAAAAACTATGCAACACTGACATTTTCCAATAACTTTTGATTGCATGGATTACAACTGAAGAGTTTTTTTGTGATTTTAAAGTAACTTGCGCTTATTTGTTATTTTAAGTCGTTTTTGAGACAGTTTCATAAAAAATGCATAGACAAAACATATTGGGCACAATCGTAGAAAATCTAGAAATTTCATTGAGTGACGCCAAATCATATAAAAATCAACAGTTCAACTAGACTCCACCTGTTGAAAAAGTTTGAAGGGACGTGGAGGATCAATCTGTTAGCCAAAGTTCGATTTAATACGATAAATATTGAAAAAAAGGGGGTGAGGGATTTAAAAGGCATAATCCAAACCTTTTCGGTTGAAGAAGTGGTGAAGCAGATAAATTTCTATATCTGTCTGGTTTGTCCAGGAAATGATCAAACAGATCAAATTTCACGCCGTGAGCCTCCCGGTTCAAGCCTCTTCCCCCCCATTGAAGAAAAATTACAGAAGTCCGGATATGTAAGGGACAATGGGGATACTTGATCCCTTTTCTTATTTTCATCATATATTTTTGGGAAATCTTAGCAACTCGCCGTCTTTTGCATTTTCTGACAGCGTGTAATTTCAAGTTAAAAAGCATCAAAAGTTGGAACGATACATGAACTCGTAGATGAACCATAACCATATTCGTGAGACTCAAAAAATTGTGAAATTTTTTAAGTTATAGGAGACTTGATCCCTTACTTAAGGAGATTTGATCTTTAATTCAGAGTGCCCTGACTCTAGGCAAAAATCTAGTAAAATCCGAAGATTGAAGGTCCGTTGACTATTTTTCGCCATATTAGTTCTCATTTCACTGTTTGTAAGTATCAGACAAGAAGAATTCTAAAAGATTGTCTACTACCCTAGAGTCACTGCATACCGTAAGGCACAATTTTCTAGTTTTTAGATAAATACTGTATTTATAGTACTTTTTAACAGATAATTACTGAATAAACATACGTTATTGGAAAGAAATTAATTTGTTCATGATTACCAACTCTATGGATCAATTATACCCATTACATTCATTTTGGAAAACTTCTTCTTGAAAAAATTGAGAGTTTACTATTACTTTGAAAATACAGCATTATGAAGTTGCTCTAAAGATTGACATATTAGAATGAATATTTTTATTTTTATTTTTTCATGTTAAATACATTTTGAAGCGATAAAAAAATCTTCTAAACAAATTTTGTATAATTTTTCAAACAAATATAATTTTAAATTTTTAATTTCTTTTTTGAGATATCAGAATTATAGCTTTTTTCTCTGTTTGGCACATTTTTCAAGAAAATTGAACATTTGTAACACATTCCTGTTTCAAGATATAGCAAAGGAATCAAGAATCCCCAGGGATCAAGTATCCTCATTCTCCCCTAAACTGCTGGACAAAAGTGTTATGCTAAGTACTTAACTCATCACATTTGCTCAATTTAACTCTTGATAGATTAACATAAATTAACATAAAATTTATGGGGATAGATTCTATGAAATTTTCTCCTTCTAAGCACACAAAATTCAAAATGTTTAACTCTGCTTCTATAACAAAAAGGGAAGGAAAAAATGAAATTTTCCATTTTTCGTTGGACAAAAGTAATTATCACAAGATACAGAAAGCCCATTTCACTGCCTTTAAAGATTTAACAGCACTGTAAATGAATGAAATTAAGCCATTTAGCTAAGTCTTGTTTACTTTCAGGCATAATCGGAAGTTTTCGTATATTTTTATATATTTTTTTTTATTAAATTGCGCAGATCTCAATATTCAAGTTACATAAGCTTTTAAAGTTATTAAGCCCTTATCCGCTCTTGAGTGTCAATATGACCCTATTGAGAGTTTGGCAGCTTGTAACTTTATTCGGGTGCATCCAAATAAAAAAAAGTCTTCTGCTATCCTCAATGAATTTTTGGAATCTTTATTTTGGCATCGTTACTTATTTTATGGACGCTTCTCTAAACCTCAGATAAAAAAATCTCTAATCAGATCTTTAATGTCATTTTAACACTCTTCTCTCAAAACCGCAATATATCTCTTGTTCACACCCGATTTTTACAAATATATAGTTTCGAAAACCTCATAATGTAACTTAATTAAAATTTCTAGACATTGTTCACCTACAACACTTTAGTTTTCACCTACAACACCTAAGTTTTGTGTAATTCGAAGTCTAAGAAAAATATCCGAAAAAAAAGTGTTTCGGAAACAAGACTGTAGAGAAGCATGAGGTATCAAAGAACGAAAGAACACAAGCCGTAAATATCATGAATTTTTCGAAAAAGATACAACGGCTCACCAGCTAGATGAGGAGGAGCCGTTGTATCTTTTTCGAAAAATTCATGATATTTACGGCTTATATTCTTTCGTTCTTTGATAACTCATGTTTCTCTAATTCTTTCCATCACTTACGAAAATGTGATTGTTTTCAGGTATAAAGATGTACCAAGCGATTTCATAACAATAGTATTGAAAAAAAATTACCTAGTGTCCAAGAAAGCTTAAATTACAGTTAGTTGTACATCAGATTTTTTTTTTGAAATTTTTCAAGATCATGACTATAAAAAATGAAAAAAAAGTGGTGTAAAAACCGTACTTTTCAATGAATTACCCATCAAAGTTGTTTTAGGCTCGCCAGATAAATTTTGAAATGAGAATCGGATAGTTCACGTAATTCGACAAATTTTCGTCTTTTTAGATTTTCAAAATAAGAAACACAAAATTTCAGACGAATTTTCAAGGGGAGCTGTTTTTCGAACTTATTGTCATCTTGAAATTTTTTCAGGTTATCTTAGACTTCAATTCAACTTTGCACTGGATATCCGCAGACCTTGAGATCCGTGAGATATCCGCAATTAATTTATATTAACAAGGAAGGTTATTTCATTAGACTGAGTCGATTTGTGGTTATTAATGAATTTCTCAAACTCTGGGGTCTTAAAAGCTTCGTTTTGGTCCAAAACTCATCAATGATTTTTTGCAGAATTTTTAAGAAATGTTAACATGAGTAAATTTGAATTTTTAGGTTTGTATGGTCTTCGACAAAGTTCTTCAGCGGAAAATTTCCTTTGAAGAATTTATAAATTAGCACAAAAAGCATCAGCTGGCTTGGTTCCCCAGAAGAAACAAAAATGATGTTGATTTTCCAGTACAAAATATTCAATTTTCCCATACAAACTTAAAAGTTCAAATTTACTCTTTTGAAACTTACTTGAAAGTTATTCAAAAAGTCATGGGGGAGTTTTGGACCAAAACGAAACTTTTAAGACCCCAGGGTTTGAAAAATTCAATAATGACTTCAAATCCACTCAGTCTTTTATTTCATACCAATTCTTGGCTAAAATTATCTTTTTGGTGAAAATATTTTGTTTGCAGATATCTTGCGTGAATAATCTATGCATAATTCCAGTGCAAAGTTGAAATTGAATCTTAGATAATCTTAGAAATTTCAAACTGTCAAAAGGTTTGAATTGCGACTACCTTTGAAAATTCGTCTAAAATTCTGTGTTTCGTATTTAGAAAATCTAAATAGGCGAGATTGAGCTAAACTACGTCAACTTTCCATTCCTTTTTCCATAATTTATCTGGTGTTATTTAAACAGTTTTGTCAGTTGATTGATTGAAAAGTACGGTTTTCACACCACTCTTTTACATCTTTGTAGTCATGATCTTAAAAATTTTCAAAAAAGTATATCCTTATTTTCATCGTTTAGCCTCTAACTTCAGCTTTCTTGAACACTAAGTAAAATAGTTTTTGAGCATTTTGTAGCTTATCTACAGTCTTGTTTTCCAAGCATGTTTTTCGATTTTTCTTTTCTAAGACTTTGAATGACAGAAAACTGAAGTATTGTAGCTGAGTATTCTCTGAGAAACATATTTTATTTATGCGACTTTAAATTTTGTGAAAATCGATCGAGAAAAAAGAGTTATATTGGTGTTAGTCAGGAGCGTTTTATTCACACTCCAGGGACAGTAACGGGTGAAAATTTCATGGTCGCATAAGGTTTAAAGATGTTAAAATTAGAGAAACAGTATCTAAAACAGTTGAGAGGGTCGCTAAGCAAACAATAAAAGCAAAAATTCTTATACAATATTAAAAAAAAGTTGAAGAGGTTGTGCAACACATGACCGTTAAGTTGTCATAGAATTACGACAAGAAAAGTTAAAATCGTTTATTTCTGTCAAATTTTGCCGATAAAAAAAATCATTTAAATAAAACAAATCGATAACAGTGGTGAATTATACAATCATGTTTTATTCTATCTTTAAAAGCTGCTTATTATTAAATAATAAAATCTATCAAACAATAAAATAGAAAGCAATGATTGCAACTTTTTCCTTTGCTTTTCTTTTTCTTATTATGATTTGCCACAGAATGTGAGAGAAACCGTACCAAGTTCGTCCGAAACGTTTTCATGTAGCTTTCGCATTGCGCTAAGCGAGAAAAATTTGAACGAAAGACACACCCATGTAACTTATCGAAAATCCTTTCTAAACGCTCAGTGCTGCTTCCTTCTGAGTGGGGGTATCATATCAGGCGGCGAAAATAGCTTGTACACTAGACTGAGTCGATTTGGGGTCATTTTTGAATTTCTCAAATCCTGGGGTCTTAAAAGCTTCGTATTGGTTCAAAACTCATCCATGATTTTTTGTAGAATTTTTAAGTAACGTTTACATGAGTAAATTTGAACTCTTAAGTTTGTATGGGAAAATTGAATATTTTGTACTGAAAAATCAACAGCGTTTTTGTTTCTTCGGTGAAACCGATCCAGCTGACTGTTTTTGTGCCAATTTATAAAATTCCTAAGTGAAATTTTCCGCTGAACAACTTTGTCAAAGACCGTAACTTCGTATATTATTAGGCAAAAAAGTTATTAGCTGTTTAACAGAGGTATGTCTTTTCGCATTGATAAACGACAAATTCAATTGACATCCCTGCAGGGTGCATAGCGAGGTATTGCAAGAAAAATAGTCATGCAATATCTCGTTAGGCGCCCTGCAGGGATGTCAATTGAATTTTTTGTTTATCAATGCGAAAAGACATACCTCTGTTAAACAGCTAATAACTTTTTTGCCTAATTATATACGAAATTAAAGTCTTCGACGAAGTTGTTCAGCGGAAAATTTCACTTAGGAATTTTATAAATTGGCACAAAAACTGTCAGCTGGCTTGGTTCCACAGAGGAAACAAAAACGATGTTGATTTTTCAGTACAAAATATTCAATTTTCCCATACAAACCTAAAAGTTCAAATTTACTCATTTAAACGTTACTTAAAAATTCTACAAAAAATCATGGATGAGTTTTGGACCAAGACGAAGCTTTTTAGACCCCAGGGTTTGAGAAATTCAAAAATGACCATAAATCGACTCAGTCTATTGTACACCCTCTTTACTACCTAATAGTTCGAGTCTTTGATAACGTAAACTTCAAAAAAGGTTAAAAAAAAATCAAAGTAGCCGTTGTTTGAATTCGTTTTGGTAGCATAAATTTCAAGAAGTCATTCAACCAAAATGGGTCGCAAAAACTGTGCAATTGTTGGATGTTTTGCGTCCAAATCCGGAATAGCAAAGAAAACATTCTTTCGTGCATCTGGTAAAGGAAGGTAAGTGTTCTATTTTCAAAATTGATAAGATTCGGTTACATTGAATGATCTCGAACATTTCAGATCATTTGAGTGCTGGAAAAAGTTTAGCGGCAATCCAGACATGAAGCCTCACCACTTAATCTGCGAGAATCATTTCTCAGAGGATGATTTTTTTTAATAAATCCAACCATTCCAATGGTAGGTAGTTTTTTTGTACAAATAAACAACCGGACAATCATTTTATGATTTTTAGCCTTATTCAAAATGCGAAACCAACACTTAATGGCCCGAAGATTTTTGAAAACTTATTCGAAACCAAAGATTTTCCACCAGTTTAACCGGATGCTAGTGATATTCCTCGCGAAGTCGAAAGCTACCATGGTAAGATATTTTCGAAAATTTTAACGTTTTGAATGTATCCTTATTTGCTTGAAAACCACTTACTTGGAACGATACACAGTTTGTACCTGAATGGTTTTCCCTGATATCATAATTGAACACATGGCTTTAGAGAAAAATATCTCCAATTCTATTTTGGAAATTCTTTGTTATGATTGTGTGTCATTATTAGTAGATAAATACTTAAATATGCTTATAGGGGCCAAGCTAAAAGAAATGAATTGCAACTAGCAACTTACAATAGATAAAAAAGAAAAAAACAAAATAACTGAGAAATCAAAAAAATTTAACATTAAAAAATTATGTACATCTATTATATAGGTATATTTAAGTATTGTTTATTTATTAGGTTAATAAGTTTTAACATTATTTGAATAAATAATTTGTAAATTTTGACAAAAACCAAAAAATGTTTGTTTTATTTGATTCTGCATATTAAATACTTTTCTTCTTCTACAAACCACGATAGTTTCGAGAAAGTTTAATGATAGTTTTTAATCCAGACAATCATATTTCAATTTAATTGATTAACAGATTTTCAATTAACTCAACGAAATAATCAAAAATATTCTTCAGCTTGTAAAGCATGTAGATGTCGCTATTGTACTGACTGCCAACCATAATAACTTTGAATGCGATTTGTTTTCCCAAGACACACTTTGGTATCCTTAGTAACATGGGTGAGTTTTGTTGCCCCAACTCTTTAGATGGCGTTGCGAACATCGAATATCCATATAGAAGAATGTATGTTCGCGGCAAAGCCCACTTCTTTATCTTGAAGTGACGGTATCTTTGACGAAATTCAACACATTAACGGAGTAGGCTGTTGTTGAATGGTTTCACTTGTTTCCTTTCAAGCTGGTTACTTCTCAAGCATCGACCATACACAAATGAAGCTTGAATGTAAATGAAGGGAAAATGTTACGGTAGTTATATTTATGCCTTTTTACATCCGGGCTTTTCGTATTGTTGCGGTCAATAGAGGCGGGGCTTATTCGATGAGAAAAAAAATGACAAAACTGAATTTTTCGATAATCGAGCCATCAGTCCTGTATCAGATGAAGGCAGCGAAGGTTTGGCTTAGAAAGCCCAAGCAAGTAATCGTTAGCAGTCCTTGGTTTATAAATTATGTTTGATACCTTAATGATTGATTTTGACAATTAATTATGCTTGCTTGAGAGGTAGATAGTTAAATGATAGAGAAAACCACCAAATATTACTCTTTTTTCTGTATTCCTTTCCAATCAGTCGAATTCCAATTCTTTCACACCTTTGCCCCGTGCTGAGTGCAGGGGAAAGCATTTCTCAGTTTGCAAGAATGCAAAGTTAAAATGTGATGTCAACGTGTCAACACGTCCACATGTCATGATATGTCGACATGTAATGACATGACATGTAAAGACATTATGAATCATTGTCAAATTACAATAGGCCTGCACCGCATGTCACCTCCACCTCTTGCCCCCTCTGCTGCTAGTCGCCACCACTGCTTATCGTCACCATCGCCTCTGCTACGACATGATCCTCCTGCCCCACTGGCTGCCAACGAACTAACTGCAAAACGATATCTGCGTTGGATTACCACTGGTGGGTTCCAAACGCAGATCGAATCGCAGGAGAACTGTTCAGCTTGACGAGCAAACAAAAACTGAAACCAAGCCGCAGGCGACCCGTGGTTTTTTATACCTTTCGTGGACACGATTAAACCCCAACAAGAGGCGGGGCATCTGTGTTTTCTTTCTTTAACTCTTTTTTTTGTTTGGTGATGACGTCATAATCCTTCAGATGGGATGTCTTTGAAAGAGGACATTTTCGTGACGCGAGATTCGTTTGCAAATTTCAATTTGCACCCCTATAGTGTTGCCGTAAGACGTAATTCTACGTCAAAACACGAAAACTTCGACAAAAAGCTGAAAATTGGATTAACAAGAAATTAAACACAGAAACGCGAGTATTCATACAAGATTTTCAGATAAACAGTAATATCTTAATACCAAAATCGATTTCAAGGGACAATATCTTATTGAAAAAAAATTAAAATACAGCCTGATGATATGCTCAAATTTAACTGAGTAAGCTTCTTATTAATTAAGTTTTCAACTGAATTTCATTATTTCAATATATTTCTCTTTTTTAATATTATTTTGATTATCAAACTTACAAAAAACAAACTGTGTTGTAATTTTTTTTTTAATAATGCTTACATACTGAAATTTTATGAACTAATTTTATAAAAATTAATATGAAAAGCATTTTGTAGACTTGGAAACGTTTTAAAATCTGTCAGTGAATTTAGAAGGGACATTATTTTAATTTATTTTTTTTTGATTTTTCTGGGTTTCGACAAAAATTCCCCGGAAAGTGCTCGAATTTTTAGTCGTCAATTTGTCCTGGTCGCCTGGAATTTGTCAGGTTTTTGAATAAAAATGCCTGAAATTGCCGGCCCGGATACGTGTTGAAAAAAATCTGGCAAACTTATGATAAAGTATTCGTATGAAAATGCACACACACACATTTTGAGCTTCCGTGTTTGGTAACATCTTCAAGATTTCTCCTATAGCTTTTTGCCAGTATCATGACATTGTTGACTCAAAGATGGTAAAGAAAAAAAAGAAAAAAAAAATTAAAGCTGTCTCATCAATTCGACTCGTTACATGATATTTATAGAATTGTTAAACTAAAATATTCTCGATGCTCTTTTTGCTGAGATTGTCCTTCGAATTGCTTTCCTTTACTGCTTTAATTTTTCATCTGATTTCTTGATGCTTATTTGGAAAACTGATACTTTTCTAAAGGGTGATACGGTCAAAATATGGTCAAGGGAAAACGCGTGTAAATCGGTGAAATCGTTTATTTAAAACATCAAATTAAATTTCTTTTTTCAACTTTAATTAGTATAAAATTCAGGAAAAATATTCAGTAAGGCTTCCGCTTTTTCCAGTCTTCTTTAGGTTCCACTTGACAATAGCCCAGTACTTCTCAATTGGGCGGAGCTCTGGCGTGTTGGGAGGGTTCATGTCCTTGGGAACCACCTGCACGTTGTTGGCGGCGTACGACTTCATGGCCTTATTACCATAATGGCAAGATGCCGAATCCTGCCAAAACAGTACGGAAAAACCGTGTTTCTTCAGGAAAGGCAGCAGACGTTTATTCAAACACTCTTTCACGTAAATTTCTTGTTTGAAAGTCCCGGAAGCTATGAAAATGCTGCTTTTCAAGCCACAGGTACAGATGGCTTGCCAAACCAGATATTTCTTCGCACTTTGACAGTTTCTTGTGCTTGAAAATATCTGCTACCTTTCTTCTTCCTTTTGCCGTATAAAACTCCTGTCCCGCAAGCTTCTTTTAGTCGGCTTTGACGTAGGTTTCGCCGTCCATTACCACGCAGTCAAACTTCGTCAGCATCGTCAAAATAGGAGCAACATTCTACACACACTCACACACACACACACACCTTCAAATGAGGGGTGTTCAGGTTTTTTAAATGCAAAATTGAAAGAAATACGTCAAATTGATATTGACCAAATTTTGACCGTATCACCCTTTATAATGGAGCACATTGTACACATTGAAGTCAATTTTTCGCAATTTCCCAGATATTTAGCCCAGTAACTGAATATTTAATAAAATTTGGGGACAGTCCAAAAAATTTTTTTACACCTACAGTGTTGGTATAGGATAATAAAAGCAAAATTAACTTTCTAGGTGATATCATTAAGCCAATCCGTCACACTGGATATTTTTTTTTACGGCATCGAAAAAGTAAAAATTTGTAAATCTCTTGTTCGTATTTTGAAATTTTACATAAGTATCAAAAACTTGAAAAAACTTACTTACGATGTGGGAAAACATGTTGTCATCATTTTGTTATTATAAAATTTATGATAACCTAATTTCATTAAATGTATTAATTAGTCATTCCACACAATAGAGTCCATATTTCAAAACGACAATTACAGTGCGCCATCGCAAATCGGATGAGAAATTGTTTTATTATCCGATTAAAAGAAAAAAGAGCAGCGAAGACTGGACATCTGAACGTTGAAAAGAAAACGAAATCTGACAATAACAACCGTTAGACATTACCCTTGAGGAAGACCACCAAAAATGGTCGAAACGTGCATTTCAAAAAGAAAATTGTACGCTTCAAATCCAAGACCGAAAAAAAAGCCAAAAATGAAACATTAAATGTATTAATTAAAATTTGACTAAGTGCTATTGTATACAAATGTTGCATTTAACCCTGCTGTTTGCATGATGCCCCGTTTGACAGTTTCTTATGAAGATGGAGGTTAGAAAAACGCAAAACTTATTGCCAGGTTTAAAAATCGGTATGAAATGTCACATTTGATCTGCTTTAAATATATCGTTTTTGGAACATATGAAATAGAAACAACGAAGGTCGTCGGATTTTAAATCTGGCACTGAGTTCTCTTAAAGGTTTTTATTGTGGAAAGTTTTGTTTGTTGTAATGACAAAGCAAAAAATAGTTTGAGTGCAAGTTATTACTATTTTTTGAACAAAAGTAAAATTCATTCATTAGCTGAAAAAAAAAGCTTTAGATATTTTGATTTAAATAAAAAAATCATTTTTGAAACGTTTGGTTTTGAGAAAGTTTTAGCCAGAGTATTAGAATTTCATTCGGCGATGTAGCATTGTCTGTTGTTTTTGATAATATGTATAAAACTTTAGTTCCTGTTTAACGAAGATTCAAACATAAAATTAGCTCGTTTCATCTTAATTTATAAACTTTTGAATAATGTTCTTATCAGAATAACCTTAGAAGGAACTTTATCGCCTAATTTGCTGGACATTTTACATTTTTTAACTTTTACACCAGAAATTTTCTAGAATATTCAGTTGAAACCTGAAATTTTACGCATGCAATAAATTCATTCATTATTATTTCCCACGGCTTTACTTTTAATTAATCAATGACGTTGAATTTCTTCTGCTAGAAGTTGTTAGAAATCAATCTTTTTTTTAAAGCACAAATCAGCCCAAGTTTAATGTTCAAATACAGCTTAAATTTTCGATTCAAAGTTTCGGCGTAAGTTAACTTCTTCATCAGAGATTTAAATCTGTTTGGCTTTACTTAAAACGTACTGTCCTGGCTAGTGTAGGTGGATGTATTTTAATTGAAAAGATTTTTTTAAAATCAAGACGGTATTGATATTTTTGGACTGATTTGCTCCCGAATAAAAGTTTCTGGAAAAAACAGTTTACAACTTTAATTAAATGTTGCTTAAAATTTTCTTGAAAAGAAAATGACATTAAAAAAAATTAGATGAAGTCTCGCTATTATTTTCTTATAATTGTTTAAAGAAACATCTTCGTTTTATATGAATTTTTTTTAAGCATATTTGAAATATTTCAAATAACTTTGAACCTAAGCTTATCGCTGTACTGTAAATCTATATTCATTTATAACTTTTATTTCTTTTCAGGTAAGCTCGAGGAAATCGGTAAAAGGTAAAAAGCTTTAAAAAAACTTTTCAAGCTCTTTTTATAAACCGTTTTTTATCACTCTTCGCATTAGAAATATGTTTATTTTCAAAGTTTAACTTTCCAGAGCCGCAAGATTGAGATCTTCCATCCCTTTAATTTTACTTAATTGAACCAAAAATACCTCGGGATGGGTCCCAAAAAAGGAGTCACGAATCGAGGGATGAACCTTTCGCTCGCCCACCAAATAGGGCAGGATGATTCGCAAAAAAAAAACAACGGGAACGGACCCAATCATACTAAAACGCAATTCGTTGATTTTTTTCCCTCTTTTTCCGTCCTTCCACCTCTGATGCAAAATCCTTTCGGCCACAGAA
>NC_073692.1:166925210-166956518 GCF_029784155.1 Uranotaenia lowii | reverse complement strand
TTGTGTATGAAAAAGTATCTTAAAATAAATGCGCCTCGTCAAATCTGATGGTCAATCATGATGGAATTGATGGAAAAAAGGCCTGAAAAAATATTTTCCAATGCTTGCATTGTGAATCCATCAACATGGCGTCATTTTGTGCCCTTCGATTTTGCAACCAACATGGCGTGAGTCAATTCATAGTTTTATTATGGTTTAATGATGACCCCAAAAAAAGCTACTATTTGACGTTTCTCTCGCAAGCCAACCAATTACACGCTTAGGATGAGTTCCTCATTTCTGAGTTGTTAATCATTAGTACAGTAAAAGAGGACGGACTTTTTGAATGAAAAGGGATTGGTTGTAAACGACCCGTGGAATAGATCATGAGTTGAAGTCAAATTTCGTTGTCTGATGCCATCTTTAAATCCAAGATGGCAGCTTCCGCTGAACTTTAAAATGTTGTAAATGACTTGAAAACGCATGAAACCCCAACAAAATGGGTATCGGGTGAAAGGGCTAAACGAGTAGAAGTCGAATTTCGCTATCAGATGCCATCTTGAAATCCAAGATGGCGGCATCCGCTCAACTTTTAATGCTTTAATGCTGACAAAAAGTCGCATTAAACCACCACTATACGGGTATTGAATGAAAAGGCTAAACTAGAAGATGTTGATTTTTTTTCTTTCCGACGCCATCTTGGAATCCAAGATGGCAGCTTCCACTGAACTTTAAAATGCTGTTAATCAATAAAAATCGCATGAAACTACCACAATATGGGTATTGGGTAAAAGGACCGAACGAGTAGAAGTCGAAATTCACTATCAAACGCCATCTTGAAATCCAATATGGCGACTTCCCCTGGACTTAAAAATGATTTAAATCACTGAAAACCGCATGAAATCACCACATTATGGGTATTGAGTGAAACGACTCAACTAGAAGAAGTCGAATTTCGCTATCTGACGCCATCATCAACCCAAGATGGTGGCTTTTGCTATTCTTTTCAAAGCTGTAAATAACTGAAAATCTCATGATACATCCACATAACTGGGTATTGGGTGAAAGGGCTATACAAATAAAAGTCGAAAATCGTTGTCCGACGCCAACATGAAAGCCAAGATGGCGGCTGCCGCTCAACTTTAAAATACTATAAATGACTGATAATCGCATAAAACCCCCACAATATGGGTATTACTTCAAGGAGATCAACGAGGATTTCAAGATGGCGTAAGATAGCAATATTCGACTTCTACTCGTTAAGCCCTTTCTTCCAATACCAATTTGGGTTTCATGTCATTTTAAGTCATTTTCTACATTTTAAAGTTAAGCGGAAGCCGCCATCTTGGATTTCATGATGGCGTCAGATAGCGAATTTCAACTTCTACCGGTTGATCTCTTTCAACTTATACCCCTATAATATGGATTTTGTGCGATTTTCAGTCATTTACAATATTTTCAAGTTGAGTGGTAGCCGCCATCTTTGATTTAAGATAGCGACGGGCAACGAAATTCGACTTCTACTCGTTAATCACTTTCACCTTATAACCATATTGTGAAGGTTTCACGATATTTTCAGTAATTTACAGCTTTGAAAATAAAAACGGAAGCCGCCATCTTGAATTAATGATGGCGTCAAGCAACAATTTTTTTCCTACTATTTGGGCCCTTTCACTCAATACTCATATTGTAAAGATATTCATACCACATTCGGTGATTTCAAGTTTTCAAAGATGTATTTTTTTAATTTTAACTCAAAACCAACACGCATAACTTACCAAAAATGTGTAAACATGGGAGTTCCAATTCAAATATGTGCTATCTAACCTGAGCGTGTCCTGTTTTGACATCTTGTTCAAGAACTGTCACTAAGTTTTATGGTGGTTTAATAATCATGCACTGAGTGCTATTATAGAACATGCAAAAGAAAACTTGGAGCAAACTTCTAAGTTTGTGTTTTATTATAGTTTAAAAAGAGCATTCATAACTCTTTCAAAATAACTAAAACAGTATGTTTAATAAAAGTTTTATTAGCGTTTTCAAAACCATCTGAAAACATATGGTCGAAAAAAAAGTAAGCTTTCTGCATGACCATAATAAAACCGTCATAAAACGAGCTGCACAAAAAACTGCCATAATTAAACCATTATGAAACTTTCAAATGCTAGTTGGCTTAATCTGTGTTACTTGGGATGTAAATTTGAGACCTTTGGAGCCAAGTGCAAGAATACTCATTTTGAGAAAAAATAATTTCAAATTGTTGTGTTCGGCTACTTCCAAAATTTTTATTATTGAGAATTTTTATTTTTCTTTGGAATGTAAAAATCTGTTAATAAAATTCTTAAAATCTCGAAAAATTAATAAATTGATTTTCGGCGATTTCAGTCACAAAAAATATCTTAAAAATCTTAATCACAGCATAAAACACGATCACTCTTTTGATTTGAACGGCACGAGAATAATTGATCGTCACAAATTCACTTCCGGTCTACTAACATTAGAAATGTGTCACATCGCGAGGAATGGCAACACGGTAAATAAGAAGACTGATACTGAAGGGCTCAGTGTCATCTACGCCGGCATTTTCAACTCCATCAAAAACAAACCAAAACACACCAATACACATAATAATACACCAAACATACAAAATACAACAAACACACAAAATACAACAAACATCAGTAGTGGCTAACAACATCCAAAATATTGCAAATCATTTTTATATCCGTTTTCGTTTTCAAAACTTGCAAAGTGTTATATCCATCTCAACCAGATCAATAGTAAGTAGAACAGATTTCAAGGAAGATTGCATGCAAGTAGAAAGCTCAACTTTGAATATTTTTGTTATACACCACAGACAACTGGACTTACATTTCCCGATTAGACAGTTTAGCAGATTCAAAAAACTTTTTGGACAATTAAAACGAGAAATTTCAGTAAGTACACCATTTATTGCAACACCTTTTTAAACACATCATTAATTTTGTTATATTAATAGACTCCTTGAAAATGGCATAATAAATGCCGAAACGTCGGATGAAGAAATAAAAATCGTTTTAAGATATTTTTTTTTGGCTAAAATCGCCGAAAATCAATTTATTCATTACCCAACCAGTCGATAAAAAATTTTACCAATCTCGAAAATTATCATTTAAAGTTTGAAATTATTTCAATTGTTTGGTATCATTAACTTAAAAAAAAAACATTTTGCCACTTATTCTCTTTTTGCTCTGAGGGCCTCATTTCAATAAATATGCAAAAAGTTCAATATCTGTGGCTCCAGAGAGCGATCAAGACTTTCCTCTCTATTATTTTCCTAATAACAGGACCAGGTCCCTAAAAAATTGATTATCTTTTTTAATCTTTTAAAGATTGGAGATGTGAACATATGCTTATAAACGGCTTTTGAATATTAAACTAACAACCTTGTGGCTCCATAGAGCAATGTTGAACGCTTTTGCTAAAATATGAATTTTCAGTTGTGACTCTTTACCCGAAATAATTAAGACAAAGATTTGTGTTGACCTCATAACAACTATTTTTCTGTGACGTTCTGCATAAAATTCAACCTTTAAAAATTACCTGTTTACCTCGTTAAAAAAGATAACATTGTAAGCAAGTCCTGATTAAAGGAGGGGCAATGGGAGCAATTGCCTCGGCTCCCTGGCTCAAGGGGGCCCCCAAGGAAGAAAAAAAAACAATACATTATTTAATCGCTTGGCGCACGGCACCCTCCCAAAGAAACGCACTTCAATCGAATCAAATCAATTGAATTGACTTAAATAAATATTAGTTTTAAATATCGACATTTGAAGAAATTTTTAAATTATTTCATTGAAGAAACAAAAATTTAATTTATGTAATAGTAACACTAAAATGACAAAAAAAATCTATGATTCAGAATAGTAAATATGCACCAAAACTGGACTTGAAATGAGAATAAAAATTAAAGATCATACAACTGTAAAGAAAATTAAATGCTTAAAAAAAAAGTTGCGATACTAAGAGTCCGGGCAACCGAGTTGGGCCGGACATTTAACACATTTTATATTATACAGGGTGTCGAGGGCTCAGGGTTGCAGTGGGTGATTCCCAGACATTAATTATGCGGACACAATTTCCCAAATTTCGGGTGAGTTCTTAACCTTCCAAAGCCGTTCGCTAAATATCCCTTTCGGGGAAATATGAGTTGTAATTTGATTTCGTTCTCCTGGCTGTAAATGTTAACCGATTTTGATGATATTATATTCATTGTGTAGGTAATTTATTCTAATTACTCAACATTTCAAAATAAAGTCGATATGTATTGCCAGGTTTTTAGAAACTGGTTCAGAAAGTTTAAAGTCCGAAAAATCAATTTTATTTTTAAAATACTCATAACTTCTGACAGCTTTTCTGAATTTAATTATTTCTTTGATGTTTGAAATTGTAAAGAATCCATCTATCCGACAATGTATAGATATGTTGGGGTCCAATGAAAGTTTTTACCGCTATGACAGATCTTCCGGTAGAAAAAAGTCTTACTTAAAAAAAACGACATCCAGTTTTGGCTTTGCTTAGCTGTATTTCATTTCTCAATGAACCGATTTTAAAAACTCAAATTTTAGTTTTTTGGCGTTAATTTGAGCATTATTTTCATAGAACATACTTGGTCTGTCAAAACTACCAGTTCATCAGTATATTGGAATGATGATAAAGATGTTTGAAATGTGCGCTTCGGGTCATATTGACCCGAACGGCTTTGGAGGGTTAAGTTCACTTTTCGACTGGGGTCAAACGATGACACAACTGGTACACTACATAAACAGTTTTTATTGCACATAAACTACACTTTTATTGTAACTTTGTAAACGACTTTTTACTTAACTATTTATTTAATCTAAACACTTAACATTTATTTAACTATGAACAATGATGGTGGGACACTTTACGGCCTGGCCGTCTAATCGTCGCGCTGGAACAAGTTGAAGTGAACGATGTGATGGCGGTTCGATATGCCCAAGCCGATCCTTTTGCAGTGCATAGAACGCCATGTCTCCCGCCAAAGAGTTTCGCGGAATCCTGATTTCAATAGAATTGAAATATTTCATGCGCCTCACGCGCCGTCGGTAGTTGCGCCGTCGATATTTGCGCCGTCGGTGTTTGCGCCGTCGGTGTTTGCGCCGTGTCGAAAGCTCGTTGCTGAAAAGGACCGATTTCTATTCCCAAACACAGGGCAATACCGGGCAATCTGGCAACCTTACTTTAAACTTATAGTATAGGGGAACTTTCACTGGGCCCCCCTTACTTGATTTATTTTACGTTTTAATTCCAATTTTCTCACTTCAATTCTTTTTTGGCTGGATTTCTAGAGCTGAATGCAACATGAGTAAAGTCTGCTTCATTTAATATTGGAACAAATTCTTTTGCTCATTGTGGCGCTCCTAGTGGACGGATTTGGAAACTTTTTTCACCCACGTGTCGGGAGATTCATTACCTTTCACCATGTATTTATGTCATAACACCAAACGATAGCATTTTGTAAACAACCGCCATGGAAGCCGAACGGAGAGATCAAATTGTGTACAGTTTTCTTGAAAATCCATTGTTGTCGGCATCGAAGCTAGCTAAACAGCTTAAAATGCCCAGAAATACCGTTTGGCGTGTTATCAAGCAGTACAAGTAAACATTGACGACGGCTCGGAAGCCGCATTCGAAGCGTCGGAGTGGAACTGTCGACCGGAAACTGCGTGGGAAAGTCATCAAGGCCGTCAAGAGGAATCCCAATCTTTCAGACCGCGATTTGGCCAATAAGTTCCAGGCCGCTCACAGTACGGTGCGACGAATTCGTCTCCGGGAAGGAATAAGGTCATTTCGAGCCAGCAAACAGGTAAATCGGACGCTGAAGCAGAACAATGTGGCCTGAATCCGTGCTCGAAAGCTGTACGACCAAATGCTGACCAAGTTCGACGGATGTATTCTGATGGACGATGAGACCTACGTGAAGGCGGACTTTGGGCAAATCCCAGGTCAAAAATTTTATTTGGCAACGGCTCGGGGGGATGTACCTGCAAAATTTAAGTTCGTGTTTGCGGATAAATTCGCCCATAAGTACATGATTTGGCAGGGGATATGCAGTTGTGGACAGAAAACCAAAGTCTTTCTCACTGACAAGACAATGACATCAGAAGTCTACAAAAAAGAGTGCCTACAGAAACGGATTCTGCCGTTTATTCGTGCCCACGACCGTCCAGTAATGTTTTGGCCGGACCTCGCAAGCTGCCATTACAGCAAAACGGTTATGGAATGGTACGCAACGAACGGGGTCAGCGTAATACCGAAGGACCTCAACCCCCCAAACTGCCCCCAGTTCCGGCCGATAGAGAAATACTGGGCAATCACGAAGCGGAGGCTTAAGGCAAAGGGAAAACTTGTTAGGAACATGACTCAAATGAATAACTGGCGGAATCAAATCGCCAAAACGGTGGACGAAAAGGGTGTGCGCCGCCTAATGTGCCGTATTACGGGAAAAGTACGAGAATTTCTTCGAAACAGCAATGAATAATTTTTTTAATTTTTTTTTATGAAAGAGTAAAGAAAATGCTACATTTGTATGAAAAACAAATTATGAATTCGTTAATAAATGACTGAATTACACGCAATTGTTTGTGTTCCAATATTAAATGAAGCAGACTTTAAGCACCCTTTTAAACTGTTTTGATTCCGTCTTGATTTGTTTCGTACCTGAAAATAATCAGAAATTTTTAGAATGGTTGTAAAAATTCAGAGGAACATGGGAAATCAATGAATCTTCACCTTTCTTCAATTTTTCACGATTCTCTTCAATTTTTTCATCATGTTAAAATTTTTTTTTTAAATTTTCAAGCAAATTTCAAAACTAATATGGTATATTTACTCTGTGGTATTTTTATTCGGCGTCTAGTGTTGGTCTCATATGACAGTTTACCAAGTTCAAGTTAAATGTCTCCATTTCTTTTTTCTCATCCAAATCCATCATTTGTATCCGTCCAATTTTGAACTTGAGATCCTCTCGAAGCTTTTTTCCCACCAACCAATCAAACGTTGATAAATAGTTGCAAATATAACAGCACTAACGAGTATCAGCTCATCAACATACTCTCCTCGAGCACATCATGAACTAGTAGGAGAAGTAGTGGTTTTGATCTGTACCATCCCCTTCTTTTTTTCGAGCCGTTTGAACTTTTGAAAAAGTGCCAAAGCTCGAGTAGTAGTGCTTCGCGGGGACAGTGAATTATTGCTTCCAGTTTATAGCACACAAATATATAAATACGAATTCCCCGACGCTTTTCCCACCTCGGTCCTCGCGATGCTCTTTCCATCCTCACTCTCTATCAAGGGAATCAGCTTTCAGGGACAGCGATGATGATGGAAGCGTCTGGTCCGGATGTTCAACGACGATATAACAACATAGCGATGGCAACCTACTCCTCATGACTCTCGTGGACTCGAGTTCGAGCTGGCTGGAGTTCAAAATCGTTAAGTCATTTCTTGTTGGTCGCAATTTTTCTTCCTCGCGCGCTTCACATTTATCCCTGTTTCGACTAGGACTTACTATTTTGGTCTGATGGAAAACGACAAATTGCCTTCATTTGAGATCTATGTGCCTGTGCCAGTTCGGGTCGTGTGATAGATGAGTGCTTGTTGATAGTAAATAGTAGATATACACTTCTCGGAAGCTGAAGGCAAACTGTATCCTGAGCGATAACAGAACTCTATTAATATCTGTTTACTTGTAGACAAGTAAGAATGTTGAGATAAAAAAAAACATAAATGAGATATGCGATGTTTAACATTATACGATGGCGTAGGGTTTAAATTAATTTGAGTGCCAATTTAAGTATAATTATATCTTTTTATAAAATTTAACAAAATTCCTGAGAAAAAAGAAAAAGAAAATTACTTTCTGGAGCCACCTGCTTATAGAATAAAATAATTGGGTCTGAAAAAGCCAGTTTGAACAGAGCAGTTCCTTCAAAAGTTACTCTTTCATATGTATTACAAAAAAAAATTAAAAGAATAAAACTTTTTACAGTACAATAAAACTTAATAATGCTTAAGTTCATGTAACTTTTTGTATAAAACGTAAAATATTAATCTCTGAAGCCACCAAATTAAAAGTCATCTATGGTAAGCTGATCAGATTAATCAATTAATATTTCCTATTGGATCAAATGTTTTCTTCTTGATTTGGGTCCTCTTTGATGGGTCCAGAGAGTAAAATTTAACTTTTTTTTTTCACAAAGAGTAACATGAGCTTAAGCTTTAAGGCGGGGGAATAATTATATTGGTTTTTTATTTTGTCTTAAGTTATAAGTTCATAATAAGAAAATGTTTAAACATTGTTTCGCACTCTTCAAATATTGGCCCGTTTATTAACTAGTATTTAGGATTCAAAATCGAGCTAACTTATCTCTATCAATTTCTCCAAAAAAAAAATTGAGATTTGGTTCTAAATCTAAGCCGTATTAATGGAATGGGTGGAGAGCAATTGCTTTCCCCCGCCTTACCTCATGGAGGCCCCGTGAGGAAAATTAAAATTTAAACATCACTTTGATCATACTATTTAAGTTCAAGAAAACTAGGAAGGAATATGAAAATCGAAATGAAAATGTTCAATATAACATGTAAATAATATCTCGAATAGTTGCACTTTAATATGAGTTAAGGGTCCCGGGTCTTCGGGTGAAATATTTGTCTCAACTTAGACATTAAAAAAATTAATCATAAAAACATTCGGCTAGTGATGAAAAAAGTTATTGATGAAAAACCAGCATTTTTCGTTCCTTCCGGGAAAAATACCTCAAAATTTTATTCACGTTTGAGACTCAAACAACCCCTCCCTATGGTCATATCTTCCTGAAACTTGGCATGTGACATTCTGGTAAGCTAATAAATAATTTTGGCTTGGAGCGACTGAGATTTATTATGTTTCATTCTTCCTTTATTATGATAAGTGTACTGTGGTTCGTTAAATTATTAAAAACTCCAAAAATTTCAGTTATGGTAAAGCAGCCATAACTTCTTCAATTTTCAACCGATTTTGATAAATAACCACTTGAAATCTTTGTTTTAAATTGATATTTTAGCGCAAAAGAAAATAAGATTTTTTAAATGCTACCATCGAGTCTAAAACTTTCGTTGAAACAAATTTTTTTCTAAAAAATGCGTTTTTTCTAATTTTTATTCTCATAAAGTCACTAATATCAACAATACTGTTGGTCAAACGCAAAAACAGTGTTCAGATGATCGATTAAAAATTTATTCACCTTCAATATTCAAAAGAGGGATTTCAAATTACTGTTGTGCCGTCCGAGATATTTTAATCTAAGTACAAGAACTTTTTAAATTTTTCCGAAATTTCAAATTTGAAGGATAACTCAAAAACGGTTCTACTGAGATTTTTTTTGAATTTCATATTCGGATTCAACGCCCGATTTTACATTGAAAATGTTGGTCAGTTAATCAAGTTCACGTTTTTTAAATTTTGTAAACTTGTGCCCCCCGATGGTTTAATCCAACCCTGTTCTGAATAATTTTTCTTATTAAAAGGGTAGTCAATGTAATTTTAAAATTTTTTTTTAAAACTGTTTATTGAAAATGTGGCTTCAACAAACTCTTTCCATACTTTTTGTCGCACTTCTGTTCATCGAAAGAAGCATCTTTCGTAGGTTTAATTATCTGTTTCTGCAGAAAAACTTTCCATTTCTGTGTTTGTTTGATGTGGTTACAGATATTGTGAAATCCATCAAAAGTTTTTCAAAGATTTTATCCGATACTTGGTTTTGTAAGATGATGGACAGGATAAAACCTTCCTAGCATATGCTCCGGTTTCAATAAAATCGAACTCTATAATCGATTTACACAAAACATCATGAATTGACAACCCTCGGCCACATCCTTTCCAATCAAAGAGACAAAAGTTGATTTTCTACCTAATCTACTTCATTGATAGTCTTACCCATCCTTCACGTTACTTTTTTCGTTCCTTTCTTGGGCAAACCCAGCAAGAGAGAAAAACCCAAACAACAATGCCCAATCAAGCGTATCAAATGACTTTTTACGACCTTTGCTCGTGTCGGGCTGGGGACTAACTTGTATGTTGTATGTGGTGGGTTTTGGGACCGGATTTGAATCTGGGCCCAGTCAAACAGCCGGGGGGACGACGACTTGTCCTAGTCCTTGTCTTGTGTCCTGTTCCTCTATGATTCCTTGGGCCACGCAGCAACAGATCCTCAAACAAGCCGGAAGCCCATCAAATGAATCGTTCGGAAGCTTTTTGCCAAAGAAAATCTTGCCTTATCGTTTTTTTTCGTTATTGGAACTGGTTCGTCTCTGTTTTGGACATGGGCACATTGATCGATACATTTTTTTTCACAAAGTGGTGAAAAAAATCAATTTTCAAAATCATTCAGCTTTGTGATACCACAATTAAAAAAAAAATAATATGGATTATATTTTTTCATAATTTTTCTGGCAAAGTTCAAACACATTTTCCCTATGTTCCAAATGTGTGTGTATGTCAAATTGAATTGGCAACCTGTGTGATTCCTGTTCAAAGCAAGTGAACGTCTTATCGGCTTCATTTTCGTCAAACGACCAAGAAAAAAATGTTCGGCTGACGTAAAAAGATATATCTAGCATGGTGGAAGGCTAGGAATAAATGCACGAAAAAAGAGAAGAAAAGCTCAGAAAACATACGACAAAAAGCATTGAAATCGTTATATCCTACGCCTGAATGCGCAAAGTTGCCATACATATGTACAAATGTTTTGACATTCTAGATTCGCCTAGAACATGCCAGTGTTGATTGTACCGTCCTACAAGTTTTTTAGAAACCTGTTGCTAGATGGCATCTATTATGAATAATTTTTTACTATTTGCAATGTAGTTATAGTTGTTGTTGCATTTTATCAACGTGTCTCGCCGGAAAACGTCATAAAATTCAACAATAATACATCGCGGTGATTAACCAACATTCATCTCTTACAGTTGAATGTTATTAAAATTGGCAACGTTTCATGAAAAGAAACATTTCAATTCAATCTATGGACAATTTCAAATAGAAATTTTTAATTTATTTTTTTATATAAAACTAGTTGACCCCGCAAACTGTTTTGAGCTTTTAAATTTTCCCAAAAATAACGATCATGCACGGAGAAGGCATAAATATCTTCTGGAATTAACTTGGAAACAAATTTTCTTTCATTTTACAATTAAATTTTTTAAATAGGATCCATTCTCGATTAACCCAAAGATAAGTGCGCCAAAGAATATTTTTTTATATGTGTTGGCATTTTGGGCAGCTTTATTCAATCATGTTTCGTTTTTTTTCAAAATTATGTTAGAAGATTTTTTAATCGTATACTTAATTTGCAGACATGACATGGCAGTGTTTTCAAACAGCATTTCTCAATGTTTCGTGAGTTTATATGCTTCAAATAATTTTTTTTCTATGAGAAAATTTTCAAATAACATTCCCTTTTTTGTTATCAATAATCAATAATTATCTGAAATGCATTTGATTATCTTCTCTGATTTATATGAACATCTTTTGAATTTATATTTTTATTATCAAATATGAATGCTTTAGATTGGAACAAAGAAAAAAAGGGCATTAAAAATATTCATCTTAAATAGTGATTCACAACGACTTTTAACCAAAGAGTCATGTTATCTATTTTTTTTTTATTTTAAATTAAAGCATTTTTATTATTTGTTTGTTTGAACTCACTTTAAAAATTCAAAGTAGGGGAGATAAGGGCATAACGAGCACCCAGGGCATAATAAGCACTCCTTTTTTCTACAAAAGTACGTATTTTCTTAAACAAATTTTCATGAGGATTTGTTCCGTACTTCCTATAGTATTAATTTTTCACCAAAAAAGAAATATCCTTATCATCTTTACAGAAATTATTAATAATAACCAGCTAGGTTCTCAAGTGACGAAAATATTATAATTTTTGAGCACCACCACATAAGTTTTTATGACCTTTAAATCATCTTGATCTGAAATGTACGCACTGCAACATGATTGACACATTGTTCCTCAATTTTCACCATCATAAATTTTTTGATTTTTAATTTTAATCAATTTTAAAACGCATTTTTACTTAAATTTGTTGGCCTGAGAGCACTTTTAATCAGGGCCAGATGAATGTTTTCTGCCGTATAATCTAGCAGCGAATTCGACTCGATGCAGTCAACTGAATAATAAAGCTACAGCTGGACTTGTTTCATCTGTCGATTTGGCCTATTGGTAAGGTGTCGGAGAGGTAATCAGTGGACTCTAGTTCAATTCCCGTTCGAGGCGATTTTTTTTCACATAACATTCATAATTGATTTTTTTTATTGTTACATTATACGGCTAGTAGCATCATCCGTCAAACAAAACTCCAGAAACATAATGTATGTATGAGCATGTGTTAATTCTTTGAATTCTACAAACAGAAATAGATTATTTTGTTGTTGCTTTGTTTGATGAATCTACGCCTCACCGTTTAGTGGAAAATGCATCGATCATGAATGAATGAATGAATGAAAAAAAATCAGCCTCACCAGGAATCGAACTCGAGTCTACTGATTACCTCTCCGAAACTTTACCAAAAGGCCAAATCGACAGATGAAACAAGTCAAGCTGTAGCTATATTATTCAGTTGACTTCATCGAGTTGAATTCGCTGCTAGATTATACGGCAGAAAATGCTCATCCTGCCCTGATTAATTGTACTTTTACTGCCCTAGTAGACTGAGTCGATTTGGGTTCATTTTGAATTTCTCAAACCCTGGGGTCTGAAAAGCTCCGTTTTGGACCAAAACTCTTCCATGATTTTTGGCAGAATTTTTGAGTTACGTTTTCATGAGTAAATTTGAACTTTTAGGTTTGTATGGGGAAATTGAATATTTTGTACTGAAAAATCAACCTCATTTTTGTTTCTTCTGTGGAACCGAGCCTGCTACTGGTTTTTGTGCCAATTTATAAATTTCTTACAGGAAATTTTCTGCTAAACAACTTTGTCGAATATCATAACTTCGTATCATTTTAGAAAAAAAGTAATTAGCTCTTTAACAGGTGTATGTCTTTTGGCATTGATAAACACTGCTGGCACTGCTGGGTGCCTAGCGAAGTATTGTAAGACCACTTTTCATGCTATACTTCGTGGGGCACAAGCAGTGGTGTCAATTGAATTCATGGTTTATCAATCCAAAAAGACATACACCTGTTAAACAGCTAATAACTTTTTTGTCTAAAAAGATACGAAGTTATGATATTCGACAAAGTTATTCAGCGGTAAATTTCCTTGAATGAATTTATAAATTGGCACAAAAACCATTGGCAGGCTCGATTCCACAGAAGAAACAAACATGATGTTGACTTTTCAGTACAAAATATTCAATTTTCCTATACAAACCTAAAAGTTCAAATTTACTCATTTAAACGTTACTTAAAAATTCTGCAAAAAATCATGGATGAGTTTTGGACCAAAAAGAAGATTTAAAGACCCCAGGGTTTGAGAAATTCAAAAATGACCCCAAATCGACTCAGTCTACTGCCCTAGGGGGGTTCTCGTTATGCCCTTACAGCAGTGACTGGTTTTCAGCTTTCGGCAAAAAACAAAATTACAATGCATTTTTAAACGTTTTTATCTACTTTTCCAAGTTTCATCCTATTAGGCAATAGACAATTTGAGTGTCTTAACCCGAAACAATGATGTTATTCACATATTATAGATGTTCTCTATGGTAAAATAAGCGTTTTCCTTAAGGTGGCCATTATGCCTTTATCTCCCCTACGCGGTTTCAAAGTCTGTTAATATATTTGAAGCCATGGATGTTATTCAATGTTTTTTTTTCTTCATTTCTTTTATTATTTTCTCTCTTAGCTTCAGAAATCCTTAAGTAGAACGAATCTCTTTTGAATTCTTCGAAAGTAAATTTTAAGCATTAATAATGATTTTAATTCCTGATATGCTGATTGCAGAGAAAGAAATTAAACTCAAATTTGTATGATTTTATTCTGAATTTTGCTGCTAATTCTAATCAAAGTTCAGAATCTGGGTTAAAGTATATATAGGTAATTAAATTTCTTATACGTTAATCTAAAATTCAAAATCAGAAATGAAATTCAAAAAAATTATACACAAATTCTTATTATTTTTTATGACTTGCAACTTTAAATGTTGATTTGTTTTCTTAGTTTTTTTTTCTGGTTCAAAACTCGTTTAATTTGTTTAGTATACTAGGTCACATTTTACTTGACACTAAAATTATTATTTTCATTGAGTTAAAATTCACTGTTACATTTTGTAAGCAAATTTTTTTTTCTGTTGAGTAGCAAAACCTGCTTGATTTTAGCGGAAACTAATTTATTTAGCCGCTTATTTTTCAAATAGCAGCCGCCTTTACCGTTGAAAACAAAAAATGCGGTTAATGAAATTCGATGCCAGCGGTGATTCCGATGACAAAGTGGATGAGAAAATTATTTTTCGCGTTTTCATGAGTTAAATTTTTCGTTTGAAATGATGAAAACATCCGGAAACCAGTGGTCACCCCCCTAACCAGTCTAGGCTCCGGAAGAAAGCAATCATTGTCAAAGTTAAAAAAAAAGTGTTGTGAAATAAAGTTGAAACAACGGCAATTTTTTCTCTCTTTGGTTAAAATTTTAGTAAAAAAATATTGCTTAATTGATTGCTTGATTGATTGCATAGTTTCAAGCTGGTCAAATTTAAGCTTAATTTTACTTAATTCCGGCCTCTGAAAAGGCATGAAAGAAAAATAGGAGAGTTTCTAACGGTTCCTGATTTTTCAATTGTTTTTTTTTTAACAATTTTGAAATTCTTATGGAATCACAAAGTTGATATCATTCTTGTCTAAAATTAACTGGATATGTTATTTACATTTTTTATAAAAAAATATTTTAATCAATAAATAAATGTAAAGTAAATACTCATTGCGGAACAAAAACTACTTTTTTTTTCTTTCGATTATATTCGTTTTGACATTTTTATGTCATTCGCGACTTATATCAACAATTCAGCTGGCGGACAGTCGTTGGAAAACTTATCCGGTACAACTGTGATCGATGTTTACTCTTTGGCTCCAACTCACGAATCTCGGCCCAGGAAGCAACTGACTTGCCGTCTGAGCTTTATCACAAGCCCAAAAGAAGAAATGAAGAATTACGAAAAGAATAGTTTGTAATGGATTTTTTTTTTCGTTAGGATGATTTGAGTACCTACGTCAAAATGTTTACTGACATATCGTTGTAAAGCAAAGGTTATCAAAATTTTTCCGCACGTATCCGTGCCAGACAAATTGGGGCTATTTTATTAATATCTGGGCTTTTGAGTTCAAAATTCACATTCTAAATTTGGCAAAATTCAAGCAAATTTTATCAAAAGCCAAGAACTATTCAACAAATATCAAGAAAAAAAAACACTTGTAACATTTCTTTCATCGAAACGCATCAGCAGATTTTGAACCGTACTTTGTGCTCCCAGATTATATTGTTAAAACTTGTGCTATAAATGATTTTTCGTTGGATTGAGTTGAGCTTTAAAATGTTAAAATTGCCTTAATTCTGAAATAAACCTTACAATTCTCTGTAATTTGCTCCTTCCCGGTTAAAAGAGTTTTTAAAGAAGACCAACAATCACATCCAAGTAATCATTAAACTGGTGCCACGTGAAGAGTACATGCCCAAGTAACACAGATCAAGCCAATTGGCTTTTTAAGTTTTAATATTGTTTTATGAAGACTTTTCGATGGTATCGAATTTTTAAAACGGTTTCATTGTAACATAAGAAATGCTTCATTTATCGTGTGTTTAAAAGAGCCCTGAAAGTTTTGCTAAAACATGAATAAAACACTATCTCAAGAGTGTTGTAAAAATGTTGCAAAAGTATTGCAAAAGATTTAATTAAGCATATACTTTCCTGTTTTTATTAGAGCTTTGGTACCAGTTTAAATAATGCGCTCAATGCGCTTTTAAAACTAACGTTCAAGCCAAGCTGAAAAACTGTTTTATTGGAAAATTGGATGTAGGCATGATAAAACTAATTGACAGATGATTTGACAATCGAGAAGAACGTATACACGCTTAAACTTGTTTACCTCTTTTTGAGATAGCATAACCTGTTTTGAAAGAATTATTACTCAAAATTGAGAAAAACGTGCTATAAAAATGATATAAATTAACCCAGCTAAATTCATCTGAAAATTAAAAACAAATTTGTTGTATCCGCATTCAAATTTCAAAACAACCTCAAATCGATATTCGCTCAATTCTTAAGGTTTGAATAAAAGCACACTGTGAATGAACGTTTTTTTTAGAATCGATAAGAATAAATCTATAGGACAATTAATTTACTAGTAGTATGCCGAATAAAGTACTTGTTTTATTTATCCGTCCCTGTCTCTCAATGCGAAGTTAATCTATAATTACGTCATCCAATCAAGAGTTAACAAAATTCTTTTCGGATCAGCCACTCTTGAAAAGTTCTAGAAGACTGCAGCCACCGGCTTCTCTTCAGCAAAGACGGGGAAATTGAGCTTCATTACAAATGAAAATGCTCATTCTATACTTTCATCAGCCTCAACCCCAAGCAACATTTTAAACTCATAATAGTTTTATAAAAAATATGGGTTATTGTATAAGGGATTTATAAAGTCTTATTTGCTTTGTAACGTAATTTATTAAGATCTCTATATAAATGCTCTTTATGATAGCTTTAAAACCACTATACAATCTTTTTATAGAACTCCTGACAAATTTTGCGTTGGTTTTATAACCATTAATTTTTTTGGTTTAGAAGAGTACTACAAAGCAATTATTAAACCACTCTATAAAACCAAAAAATGGAGGTTTTGAAAACTGCTATAAAGCAATTTCAAAACCTTGCTATAAAATCAAACTTAAATGTCAAAAATAAAATAAAAACATCCGGTGTCAACAATCAGCTGTGACTTGTTATGTAAACATTCGAAATTTTCGTGATTGCCTATCTGCCGTTGGTACAGTTAAATTTTCCGGAGAACATGGTCATTCTAATGGGAGCCCTTTACCCTTTAAAGGACCATAATGAACAAGCTGATAAAATTATCGGATCTTCCTATAGGAAGATTGGACGAGTGTTTAGAATTAGAGCAAGAGACGTTCGGCGATAAGCCTTTCAAAGCATAGAATTAAAGTCGACAATCAAACTATTTTATTATTTCACTTGTAATCATAATATATTTTAAAAAATAGTAAACCCATGAGCAAAATCAACTTAATTATTTCTATTGATTTGCTATCATCTTCTGCATCCGTTTTTTTCGCGATTATCCACCACCTCCTGCTCTATTGGGCTCCTGATTCGGAAAACATATAGAAACCATTTTCAGCTGCTCCTGCTACCGGGCGCTATTCTTTGTTTTTTTTCTTCTGGCGGGATCCGGTTCTTAAAACTGATTCGCACCTCCGACATATTGTGTTCCCAATTAGGTTGAACAATTTCCGACAGGCCTTTTTTCTGTTGGCGAACGACATGCCGTAGTCCGGAGGCGAAGCTCTGAAAAATAAATTTGATTCTAAATTTGGTTAACGTTTGAAACATTAAAGCATATTTACCTATGAATTCCACAACGATGAAATGGTTTTGTGCTCCGGTTCCGATCGCCAGTACTCTTCCGTAATATCAATTCAGGGATGGACATGGAATACGCCGGAAAAAGAGGCCTTTTTGGCCAAACTTGGCACTATCTTTTTCAAGATTAAATTCTTTCCGCGAAATTTTGCTTTGATCTGTTTTGATTATTTTTCGTTTTGTTTTTTTTTTTACTGTCAACTGCACTGAAACAATTAACACTTTGGAAGATCCGTGAACAGATCATAAGGTTTTATAGCGGGCAAAACTGATGTTCATGAGAGAAATTGTTCTTTTAATGGCATTCTTCAAGAATACTTTTTCTTATAAGTGTTTTTTTTTTAGTAAAATAGGTATTCCGATGAAATCGCCATTTTCGAATGAAACAATGAAATTTTTAAAACAGGTTCACATGAAATACTATTGTTTTAGAGTCATTTACCAAAAACAGCTCCGAACAAATTACTTAACACACAATATCATATCAAATACCCACATAAGGACTGAAAATATGTTTACTGAAATGAATTTAATCATCACATATATTAAAGAAAAATTATAAACCTTTTTTATTTCTCAAAATTATCCGGGCGCGCGGTTTATTTGAGAATTTTTTGAAAAATAAATCGATAAAAATACAAGCGCAGTAATTTTATTCATGAGGTAAGCGAAAACTCAATAATAATTTCCAAAGGAATCTTAACAGGTCATTTATAAGTCATTGGTAAAAAAAAGAAGGTTCAATTAGATTGCAATGAAGTCAGACTATTTTATTTTAATAAATACTTTTCAAAACCTTTTCCGGATAAAAATATTTCATGAACAATTTTGTTTTCTGCAACAAGAATTGGTGCTCTAGAACGAGTTCTTGAGAAAACCCTTTTAAGGGTAAATGGTTGTATACCCGATCAGGAGGAAAAATCAAAATTATATCAAAATGAGATATTTTGATACACAATTTTTTTCTATCAAAATGAGTTATAATTCAGTACTCGTAGGATGTTAAAATATCTCAAATTATATCAAAAAATCTTTGCGATCATAGCTAAATTATATCAATTTTAGAAATGCTCCTTTCAAGATTATATTTCATTTAGATAGCATAGTTTGATATTGCACAGAACAAAACCTATCAAAATTATAACTTATCAAGATATGAGTGCTTCGAGAACAATTTCTAGTGGAATGTCAATAAACCACATTAAATGCTAAAACCATGCTCCATTTTTGGTTTCCTAAAAGTTGGATTCAATTTTATGGATCTGTTGAGCGAAACTCATTAATGCACGGTCTGGGCCGTTGACTTCGATGTCCGTGTTTCATAAAAAGTTGAACGTATATCAAAATATGATATAATCATTTTATTTAAGGACAATCCTGAAAAAAATTTTTATTATTGAAAATGAGCTCAACCCCATTCAAGCCTGTCAATCAGAATAAGATATAATTCATATTGGAGAAACTTAAAATCTAAAATTTAGAGTACTTAATTATAACTGAATCAGATGTAAATATCTTGGTGAGATACGTTTGAGTTATTATTTTGATATGCTCTCCTGATCGGGTAAGGTCCTAGTAAGATTCACTTCAGAACCTCCTGTAGGTGGGCCTTTTTACTCTCATAGGTGTTTTATAGATGTTTTAATGGGGTTTATATAACTAAACGTTGTTTTATAACATAGTTTTGAAGTGCCCTCGCAGTTCCTTTTAAAACTCAAATTGTTACTTGGGAACAAGGTTCAGATGATATAAATAGTCAGAATGAAGACTACTAGCAATGGCCGATCATTGAAAATCACGATTTATTTGAAGAGTAACGTAGTTTTGATTATCGTTAGCAAAATATCCGATGCACGTTTTATAAAATCGTTTAATCACTTCCAATTGCAACAATAAACATTATAGTTTTATATGTTGCATACTATTTATAATATCGTTACCTAAATCGTTAGCATACTGTTTGCAGAAAAGTTCTCCCATACAACTGTTTTAACAGTTTTTTACAGTTACATAACCTCACTACATATTCGAAATACAATTATTTCGGAATTCACGATTTCACTATTTCTATAATCGTTTGCTAAACGTTTTATTGCGCTTCATCAAATCGTCATTTGTCGATTGAAGAAATCGTTTGATTATAATCCTCAATTATACGGGCTATAATTAAGCTTTGAGGCCAGGCTTTTGATTACAGAAAATGATCTATTTCTAAACAATCTGAGATTATTTGATATCAATACCTCCTTGTTATTTAAAGGTAATTGGCCATCCTCTAATCATAGTCAAAAGGAAACAAAACGTAAAGTTTCATGAATGTCTTTTGCCAAGCAACAAATCGAAATGTTCTCATTTATTGCGACAAACTTATCTTACTCAAAAATGGATGAATCCATCATGAGCGTGTATTCCATTTAGAGAAACGTCAAACGAAGTTGTGATTCAAGGTCTCTTAAAACCATTTCAAAACTGTTTGTTGAAATTGTTTTATTACAACATTTTTCAAACCGGTAAAAAAAAATTTCAAAACTGTTTTACAACTGCCTTAAGATGTTCAACATTAATTTACTGAACGCCATGTTGATTGTGAAATTGAATTGAATTTACTGACGCCATCTTGCTGAAAATATTATTATAGTACTAAAAACTAGACATTTTCAACAAATTTTATAATGTTTGCGGTACTATTTGTTGTATGGATAATGAATTTCAATGCAAAACAAAAATGGCATAATTTGAGCAAATTTAAATGATACTTAAATTATTATTTTTCAATTAAAAAAATTCTTAAAATTGTGTCAAACTTGATTTTCTTTGACGCGCATATGTTTTGATGCTATTTCGTATATATTTCACCGGAAATCTGAGGTTGCAGATAGTTTCATGCTAAGACATATTAAAAATGAAAATGTAAATATTTTTAAAATAATTTAAATGCAATCATCACCAATCACCAAATGTTTGGGACAGGAAGTGATAACACGAGAAAAAACGGAACAGAAAGCTCCCACAGTAGAGTATCTATCAAATTTCACAGCTCCCACAGTAAAATTCCTATCAGATTCCTTGACGTAGTTTTAAAGAAGCTGTGGATAGTCTTAAAAGAGCTCTGAAAGGTTTCTTAAGGCTATGTCTATAAGGTCGAATAAAACTATCTGTTGGATGTTTTATTATAGCGTATAGAATTAGCTTTAAAAACGTTAACAAAATGGTCCCTTTTGGCCATATGTTAGCTTCAAAGTAGTTGTGCTAATAGCGTAGAATGCGCTTTGGCTTATTAAGTAGCTTTAGGAAATTGTCTTAAGCGGACTGGTAAGGTTGGAATAAAACTTAAATTGTAACTTGGGATGGGCTATTGAAATGAACACAGTATAAGTTACTTTTTGTTTCAAATATATTTGTATGATTTAATTACTCAGATCTCCTTCTTTTAATGACAGCATTTAGAATTCCATTAACGCTGGCGTGGCTCAATAGAACTAATTTCAAATCGCCGATGGTTGCTACTCTGTGATTGACCGAGGCCATCAATTTTACTCAGAAGTCAAAAAAATTGTATTTGAGAGCTCATTCTCACTGAACAGAGCAGATGCTTTCTCTTTGAACTGCAAAAACGGCGCCAGCCACGTCCTAGTGCTCAAAAGATAGAGTGAAATGAAAGAAGAAAGATGAAGAAATGCAATTTATGCTGTAGGGCGAAGGTCACCTCTGCAAATCGTAGATTAGGATGCGGGGAACAATCTTTTGTATGAAGCCAACTACAAAAAATCATATTTAACCCTTTGCTACATAAAGTAACAAATTTGCAACAATTAATGTATGGAAAAATGGAAAAATCGTATTTTATTTTAATTTTTTTTTCTTGGTGTACTCATCATTTTCAACTGTTTATAATGATTTTTAAGGAAAAATAAAAAAACGAAGGTTAAAGGTTCCGAAATCGCGATCCTTGAAAGAAGTTTGGTTTTAAATAAATTCTGGGTTCGAAAATTTTCACAAAATTTATATATTTTTTATCAATTTTATCTGAGTTAAAAACTGAACATAGAAAATTAAAAATGAACCAAATTTGTATCAAAAATTAAAACTAGTGAGCTATTTTACGAATAAAAATTTTTTTCCAGAAATTGAGAATCCAGATGCAAATTTTTGTACAATTAAACTTTGTTGAACAAAGTATGATGTTGGTATCTCAAGAGCTATTTACGGTTCAATCCTTATTAGAAATGACAATTTAGGATATTTTTAGTTAATTTATCAAAATCGTCTTAATAAATATCTGCTTGAAAATCAAAACACTTGCAGAATAGGATTACGATGATTTAATGGAATCATCGGAAGGCCATAGTCAAAATTTTAGCTAAATTTTATAACAGGAAGCGTTTTACTGAATCTAAATAGTGGAAGGGAACCTAAGAAATTGTATTCTGAAGAAGCATAAAACTGGTTTTTCATCAAGTACTTTGCTCTTTACCATTCGATTGCCTAATTATTGTCATTTTATCAAAATTCAAATCAAAACGAATATTTCACCCGGAGATTACAAATCAATAAACAAAAAAAAATTATGCGGTTCAAAGATTGTAATTTGGTCGCAAATTAGCGCTTAACACGCAATTGGTACAGTTTACTCATTGCTCAAATTTTGACTTTGGCCTTCCGATGATTCCGTTGAATCATCTTAATCTTATTCTGCAAGTGTTATAATTTTCAAGCAGATATTTATAAATCAACTAAAATACATCCAAAACTGTGATTTTTAATAAGGAATGGACCGTAAATACAAACATCATACTTTGTTCAGCAAAGTTTAAGTGCACAAAAAATAGCATCTTTTGATAGCATCGGTGTTGAGAAAAATCAACGCTAGGTGCACATTATGGTCATTTAACTTAAAAATTTTAGGACAATTTATTTTTTTCAGGAAATAGCTTACTGATTTAAAATTTTGATACAAATTTGTTTCATTTTCTTTTTTTATGTTTAGTATTTAACTCTGTTTGGGCAAACCTTAGCGGATTAGGAAAAAGAACAACTTATTTCGGGAACTATTTCTAACACCTTAAAATCGAATTAAAAAAAACTGTCAACAATAAACACGTTCACCTGGAATCAGGGTTCCCAGCCTCCTCTCGCTTTTATCTTCACGAGATTGTCTACGTTAATATTAGCACACATGATTCGTCACTATTTCGTCTCATAATTTTCACAATTTAACAACATTACACTTAACAATTTCAACATTTCTTAGAACTTTTGATTACAACTTTTCCCGCTTCAAGTGTATATAAATTCCACAAAAGAATAACATGGCATCATTATGGCAACGGTGGACAAACTGTTCAAATGGTTAGTATACATTAAGGCGGTATGCCTAACAGGGCGACGCAAACAGTTGAGATCGAACAAACTCAGATAAAATTGAAAAAACTGGAAAAAATTAGTTTTGTGAAAATTTTCGGACCCAGAATTTATTTAAAACCAAATCTTTAAAAAGTGGACTTTTTCCAAAGATCCAAAGATCGCGGAGCCTCTAAACCTGATTTTTTTTAGTCCCATACAAAAGTTTGTTTTCCACATCCTAATCTAACATTTGGAGGGTAAGCCCCCGATTTCCAGAAATTATGCAATTTTGGGCCACCCTACTCTGCATCCTAGCAAATCAGTTTTGATTTGGAGATGTGGGTGGCAGGATACGATCAGAGGACGCTTTTGACAAGTGTGATCAGACAGCATCAAACAAAGCATTAAACAGTCTTAAGTCGAACTCCTTGGAGCCACCTTAAAGGTTCAGTTCAGATTTTTATTCACTATCATTTTTGGATAGTTACATTCTGTCTCGCCTTACTTTGAAAAAAAAAAAAATTCCTTAGTAAAACACTGATTTTTCCTACTTTTGGGTTGAGTTTACACTAATTTCCCACAAGATGGTGCTCGAGAATTTTGTATTCTTCCTTTTCAGCGATCATTTTAATTTTTTTCAAATAACTTATTGCTGATATTTAAAAGATTGTTTATTTATTTTATATGAGTTGTCTTTCACGGAATTCGATCTATTGTGACATTCAATTTTAAGGTTAAAAATGAGGATAAAACATTTAAAAAAATCATACATAAAAAAGTAATTCCATATTTAGTTGAGAGCTTAATTAAAATTATTCTCTAAATGTCAAAGTTGATTTGAATGATATATTCTAGTATTCCTATTTTTTAATCGCAAATGCCACAAAGATTGAAGAACGATTATAATTGAAACTGTTTTTTTTTTTTCAAATCGTCCTTTTCCCTTTCCAATTTTATTGAGCGTTCTTTTTTCAAATTTTCGCTTTGAATCACCGACACTCATTTTGTACATATAATGTCTTATTTTACAATATAAGCGCTTATGTGGTCTAGTATAGGATAGGATAGGCTGGCGCGAGTCTGGTAACCCAGGCGTACTGAGTTCGATTATCGGCATTGGCAAGAAAAACTTTTATGTTCGAATTCCATAAGTTGTCGATAGGTAAGATGTGTTTCATTGTATTAATAATTATATAGTTCAGAGGTAATGCATCTGGGATTAATTTGAAGAGGCTATTGCAAGCGGAGTGGATTGCTAACCATTGTAGGTCTCTGAAGGTTGGATGCCTTCCCTCGACGAACCATCAGCCGTCGAAGCCTGAGAACCAATTCGAAGGCCAAGCCACACAAATATAGGCTGGACCTTGCTACCGATGGGGGTCCCATTTATAAATACATACATACATTATGTCTTATTTAACATTATCATTTAATTTTTTCAAATCATAATTATGAGTTCTTGAACAAACATTTTTGAAAATTTATATGCAGGCTGAAAAAATAGGTTCTTAATTGTTGCTTATAGATTATTTTCAAAGATTTTTTTCAAATTTTGATTTTATTTTAAAACAAACTCTTAATTTCAGGAGTCTTTATTTTGAAATTTGTTTTCGGATGTTGATTTGTGAACATAAAAAAATCCTACATAGGTTTATTTTATTTCTTAAAAATTTCCACCACATAGTTCATGCTTCCTTATTTGATAATTGATTTCAACCAACTTTAAAAAACTTTGTTAAAAAATGTCTCAAATGATTATTGTTAGTTCAGCTTAAGTTACTGGAAATCTGTAAAATAACGTTCATCCGTAATTGAAAAATGGTGTTTATTTCCGTTCAGATTTCACAGATTAAAAAAAAACATAAATTTTCAAAGGTTTTCATTAGATTTTTTTAATTTCAAATAAAGTTTGTCGCAAGTTACTCTGTTCTCTGAGAAAGAAGAAAATTGATATTTTTTGTCAATACGTCAAATGCAGTTTCCCATGAGCCTTGAAACTTTTGGTTTGTAAACAGATTGATTATCTGTAGAAATGAGTTTTTTTTAGAAGCCATTGAATTTACAGAGTGTTGTGTGATACACCAGTGGAAATTTTTTTTGCGTGAATTTGGGTTCGATTATTTGGCAAGCCTAACATTCGGTATTTGTCTAGTTTTAAATATGTGGGTATATGTAGGAGCAAATGCAAGGATAACTCAAAAAATGTAGAATTCTTAAAAGAAAATTTATAAAATTCATTAAGTGTAGTCATCAACCGTTATGTTTTTTTTAAACTCGAAAAAATGTTCTTTTTTTAACTAAAAGGGAAAATGTTTGACTCAAGAGATGCTTAAAAATATTAGCGTCTTGCACAACCTGGCTGACTGCGAAACTGATATATTTCAAATTTATCACTCATAAACCACTGAATCGAAACTGCTAATGCTAGCAGCACAAATGATTGCTTATTGATTTCGTTTTTTTTTTCAGCATCCATGGTCCAATATTCACAATCAGCAGTTGCTCCGATAAAATAAAACTCTTGCTTCAATGTTGATGTTGGTACCCGAAGAGCAACGACGACGACGATGACTAGTCAGCAAAAAGACTTACCAGGCACCATCAAATCGCTCTTATCCATTTTCATCAGCTGAGATAATGGAAGCAGATTTCCACTTGAGTTGATCCTTCTGCAACTCTCAACAACATACACAGAGTCCCCTTTCCACCTTTGAATGAACGTGGTTTTCAGGAGGTTTGTGTTCCTAGATGTGAGGATAGGGGTGTTCTCCGGAGTTCATTTTCCAGTCGCTTGAGAGATTCCAAACAAAAACTTCGAACAGATGCGGCCAGACCAACAACAACGTGGAAGTGCACCGAGACTTGTCAATGGGTGGTTGTGGTGAAAGAACACCAGCTGAAAGAAGCATCCCGTTCATCCCCCCTTACCCGGGGAGCGATCATTTTCCAGGGCACGTCCGAACCAGAACCAGTAGAATGCCAGATGATCGGTTGCGTTGACTGGGAAATTTATTCCATTCGCCCCATAAATAAATTGCACATCAACTTGGATTCGCTTTTCTTTGCCGGGCATCCATTCCGATGGTGGTATCATCGATATCATCAGGGTCAAGAAAAACCAACGATGGTTGCCCACGATTTAACCTCAACAAATGGGCTGTTGTGGGAGAGTCTTCTAGCAACGTGGAATGGATTTATGTTCCAGGAAAATTGAAATCAGATTTTTTTTTTCTTGATAAGAATGCTTGATATTTGTTTTCTAAATTTAATTACAGTTCATGGAAAATTGTATTACCGATGGCCAAATTTTAAAAGTCTTTCTGAAATAAAATTATTTCAGATTAAACCATGTAACGAATTGAAATTTTTCACACACTTAAGGAAATACTTTTAAAACATTATCTGAAAATCAAAAATCAAAAAATAGCTCAATAATGATTGCATTTTCGTTGTGATATCCTTAAAAAAACTTTCTGATTGAACTTTCGTTTTTTTTAGAGTAAAACTGACTTCAATTAAATCATAATTGTTCTGATTTCCTAGCCTTCTGGTGTCTGAGTTGTGCGAAAAGTTTTCCGCTGCTGCATGCAGCAATAAATCCTGCATTCCACAGAGGCATCAATCAACTGTCAGTCCTCACCCACCAATCTCACTACACTTTCATCACACGCTCTTTCGCTGCTGTTGCTGGAGCAATCTACTTCCTCATATGAAGGAAGCACCTCAACCGCTGGAAGGAGCAAGAAAAAATTCACTACCATTCACTGTCCAAAATTGTACAACCGAAATCATTCTTTGAGCGGATTCTCAACACTTTCATCATCCCGGATTCGTGGTTTGCTCCAGGGATTTGACTCGTTGTTTAACTTTCAGAAGGTACAGCGAAAAATGTTAATACCTTCAAGCGTTAGGAGATTTAAAAGAGATATTTTCATAACATTTCCACAAACCACTTATCTTGAAAATCTTTCAAGACAAATTTGAAATATCAAATTAAGCTACCACTGATGAATTCGATGGTTCGATGACTGTTTGGAAAAATTGAAGGGTAAAAATGGTGTTTATGACGTGAAATTTCTTAAATTCTGTGACACTATCTTCATTAATTTCATTAAAAAAAAAAATTGAGTGTTTTTTACAATTAACTTGACAAAAATCAATTCACATTGCTAATCTATTTATTGAACGATGACAATTCAAAGCAAAAAAAACAATTTTTCATAACATGAAAAATAAAAATGTAAAAAATTTGTCCAAAATTTTAAAATCATCCTGCTGAAAATTTTTGTAACTATAGATTTATCTGTGATTTACGCAACTTTTGTGCTACACAGAAAAAAATTTTTACTATTACTTTTGACCTATCACTGAAACTGCAACCTTTTAAATAAATCAACTAAATACAGGTTGTAATTAGTGAAAACCTGTAATTTTAAATTGTTTTCCTTTAATGTTAACGAAGATTCATTTATTATTACAGCAAATGTCCTGTAAAAAAGTCGTACACTAAAAATTAAATGTCACGTAATTTGTTTTTCGACCTGTAAAATTACGGTAAATGTCCGGTTCCTTTTTGTTACAGGACATTTGCGTAATTTTACAGGAAGTTATTTTTGCTGTGTAGGTGACAGTTTTTGCTTCTAAAATAACAGCTGATAATTTTCCGAAAGGAGTGACCTTTAAAAGCCTGGGAATCATTTTGCATTTTATCGAAACAGTATAATAAAGTCTTAATGAAATCGGTTAAAAGCAATTTTCAACTAGTCCTAGAATAATTCATGTGCATTGAAAAGTGGATTCACGGCAGTTTCAGCGTAAGTATCATGTGCTGTGTCAGTTAATTATAAGAAAATAAAAAAATATTTACAACTTTTTTCTAAAAATATTTTAAAATATTCAACTTAACGTTTTTTTTTGTTTCGATTATAGTCGTTTTACCATCGTTATGGCATTCGCGACATTATCAACGTTACAGTTGGCGGATCGTTATTGATAAACTTATCCGGTACAACTGTGTTCGATGTTTACTCTTGGGCTCGAACTCGCGGACATCGGCTCAGGAGACAACAGACTTGCCAACTGAGCTATATCACAAGCCCATTCAACTTAACGTGAAAAAACCTCCTGTCATTGCACAGTGGTGCAGAACATCAATCTAGCTGTACGAAATTAATAGCGCCCAGGGATGAAGAGATAGACATTCGGTGTCTTGAGCAACATTGTTCAGTTTTACATGGAGCATATTCTTGTATCAAAATTTTTGCCGAGGGGTCCACCAATAGCGAGATAAAAATGCGAACTTTTTTGTTTTTCAAATTAGGGCTTTGATGTCTTCGACAAAGTTGTTTATCTGATCAAAATACATAAGTTTGTTGAATATGTCAAAGTCCTATCACATCACCCTCAGAAGTTACAGTCAAAGTAAATAAAATCTCATGAAAAAACAGTTTTTTGAACCTGACGCGTTGTAGACTGGATGAAATGATTCGCTGTCTTTGAAACAAAGTTGTAACAAGCCACGATCTACAATTGTTTCATACATTATGATGGGTTTAAAAGTTGCTGAAGCTCTATAGAAAGCATTTAGTGTATTTTATTGGCAATTTTGGAAGGCTCCTCCATCAAAAAGTGCACATTTTCGCAATACTCCCTTTTTTGTGATTATTTTTGATGATAAGCGGAACCATTTACATTTGAAATTAGCGGGGAAATCGGTGGAACTAGTAGAGATTTGAATGATTGAAAATACACTTTTTGTATAAAAATTACCTTTTTTACTTATAGAAAAACCGTTGAAAACATTTAATTTATTAATAAACTGTAGCAGTTTTCCTTTATATAGTTTGTTTTAATAAAAGACGTTACGTCTAATGGCATAAAATGCTCAGAATTTATAACGCAAAACATTCAGCAACATTTCAATTTAAAAAAAAAAAATCCTTTAAATTATCCCTTTATCATAAATCTATCATCATCCTCATGATAATCATTTTGTCCTATATTCTGTAAAACAGTATTCATATTTAAGAACAGATTTTACAGATTTAGTAAAAGTTTATATATTCTTTCATGAAAATGATATGAAATTGGTTACACAAAGATTTTTCGTCAAAACAATGACTTTACTAATAAATAAACAAAACTTAAAGCACTGTCACAAAGTTTTTGGTTGACTCATAGAATTACAGATTATTGTTATCTAAAATACGGATGTTTTCCCCGCAACATGGGTCGTGATCGCATTAAGTTTGCTTTCCCAAAAATAAAACGAACAAATAGAAATAAAAATCTATAAAAAACTAGTCAAAATTCAGCAAAAAATTTAGTTGTTTGGATCTGATCTATACGCTTTTTGTTGCTATAATACTGTTTCAAATTTATAAAAACTTCATAACTGCTTTGTCTGGAAAATTAAAATGCTTCAACAGCGTGAAAAAAAACAACAGAGTTCCATCAATTACCTTAAAATATTGTTAAAAAAATTATACAAACAGTCTAACAAGTGTTTAAATGCTGACTCTGTTGAAAGTTTCGTTAGAACTGAAGTTAGAATTGATGTTTACATGTGTTGATTATAAAAGAAAAATTAAGTGTTTATTGTGAAGCAAAGCAATCTTAAATTTCTTGTAGCTGTATATTTTTCCAGTCATTGTACACTTGTACTGTCTTTAAATGTTGTGGAGAGTTAGTTCGATAGCTGAATTGAAATGTGTTAAGTTTCATGAAAAAAAGCATTAAATAAAAAAAAATACATAGACAAGTTTAGGCAATAATCAAATCTCACATAAACCTTGCTGTGAGGTTTATTGAGCTTGGATTTTGGACTCATAAATATTTGGTAAAAAAAACATTTAGCTGTGTCAATTTTAGAACAATGCCAAATAATGATGAAAAATTTACCGGAAATACCGGTTTTTTTACCGTCCCAAAAATCGGTATTCCGGTATTGAGAAAATGGACGGTTTTACCGGTTTTACCGGTTTCGGTAAAACCGGTTAGACCACCCTAATTTTGATCAGATAAACAACTTTGTCGAAGACATCAAAGCCCTAATTTGAAAAACAAAAAAGTTAGCATTTTTATCTCGCTATTGGTGGACCCCTCGGCAAAAATTTTGATACAAGAATATGCTCCATGTAAAACTGAACAATGTTGCTCAAGACACCGAATGTCTATCTCTTCATCCCTGGGCGCTATTAATTTCGTACAGCTAGATTGATGTTTTGCACCACTGTGCATTGGCAGCATATGGAATTTAGATCCTTTAATTTTTTTTCTAGCACGTTCAGTAAAATAAACCAAAACTTTTTCCAGTAAATTGCGTTAAGTCTCAACTGGATTCGTTTTATAAACATTTGATCGATTGAAATTTTTGTAGAGCATCCTGCTAGCATAGAGCATTATAATTTACAAACAAATGGAGATTCGAATTTTTTCTCTCTTAATTCTATGTATAGAAAAATAGATTTCTGTCTGTCTGTCTGTCTGTCTGTTCCCAATAGACTCGGAAACTACGGAAACTACGATTAAACTCGAAACTTGGCATGTGGGTGCTTTTGAGGCCTGGGAAGGTTTCTTTTATGTTTTGAGACCCCCCCCCTCTCTGGAAAGAGGGAGGGGTCTCTCAAATAGAAGTTACTAAAATGCATCTGTGATGGTTTAGTAGCCCTTCTTTTTTTCAGTGGAGAGATAGGAACGAGGGAGGGGGCTCATTTACATTTTTCTACATAACTCGAACACTAATCAAGCAAATAGAACCAAATTTGGTATGTAAGGGTATTTGAATACAAGAAATGTTTCTAAGGTTATTTGAGGCACCTCCCTTCATTTAGCGTGGAGAATGGAAGGGGCAAGGAGACTCCATACATTTTTTCTATTTAACTGGATACCTTATCGAGCATATGAAAACAAATTTGGCATGGGATGGTATTTGAATACGAGAAATGATAGTATGGTGAAATGAGTGAGAGCTCTTCTTTGTTTCAACGGGAATATATAAAAGGTAAAAGTTGGCTTCCATACATTTTTTTTTCTTAACTAGAGGAAAGAATGAGCATATCAAACCTTATTTAGCATCAAAGGGTATTTGAGTACAAGAAATATTTTGCACTCAAATGTTGAGATAGAAAGGGGAAATTGGACTCCTCTACATGTTTTTTGCATAGCTCGATTAGCCAAATAATCAAGCAAATAGAACCAAATTTGGCATAGTATGGAGATATTTACCATTATTTGAAACCATTCTTTTCTTGCCGTAGGAGCTTAGGTTTGATGATATAGGAAGGGATGAGGAGGGCTTCCATGCATTTTTTTGCATATCCCGAGAAGTTATCTAACAAATA
>NC_073692.1:166860031-166924710 GCF_029784155.1 Uranotaenia lowii | reverse complement strand
TGCTTAGGTTTGATGATATAGGAAGGGATGAGGAGGGCTTCCATGCATTTTTTTGCATATCCCGAGAAGTTATCTAACAAATGGACAAAAGTAGACATGAGAAATAATTTTGAAATGGTTCTATGATTATTTGAGACCCCACCTTTTTTTCGATGAGCAGGAACATAGGAAGAGGAGGATGGTCCAATACAATTTTGTTAGCATAAGTTCTCAATGGGAGGGACAAGAGGTATCCCTTGCCATTTTTTTTAAATTAATCGGGTACATATTCATATTCATATTGACATAATTCGAAAACTCTTTTCAAACAAATAGAGCCAAATGATACATGTAACATTTCTCAGATATTCGAAATATTTTTAAGGTATAGTCCGTGAGCCCTTCCAGCGTTGGAAGGATGAGAGGGTGGGGAATTTAAATTTATTAGATATTCTAAGAAACTTATGCTGCTAATAAAAAGCAATTTAAAATTTCAAAGCTTGATAACAAAATAAGATAGTTTCTAAAAATTGATTTATTTCATCATTGTATTGCAATTCGAAACTTCAACTGCATTTCTCTTTCTTAGCCGTGACTTCCGATTTATGTTGTAATTTGATTTCAAATCATGCTTACAAAACAATTAAAATTTTAATACTTTTAAGAAAATTTAATATATTTTCGAAAAGTGTAGCAGAGCACACCGGGTCAGCTAGTCATAAATTGAAATAAATCGCATGGAATCTTTTCAATAAGGTTTTTTTTTATTCTTTAGTTCCATCTCGTTTTCAAAGTAAGAGTTCGATAATACACAAAATCAACATTTACTTTGAAAACCATTTTTGAGAAATATTTGCGATTTAATTGAATTCGTTTTAAACATGACATCCAATTTATTAACTTGTTCGGAATCATGACTGGTTTAATGGAAGCCTAAACTACGATTGAGAATCTGCTTTACCTGTTAATAATATGCTTGAAAATTTCCCGGATATTGCATGGTTTGTGGGTTGAGTATTTTCAAATCAAATGCCCAGTTTTTGATATTTTTTTTTAATGAAATAGCTCAGATATGTCAGGCCCGGATGGACACGTGTGCAGAAAAATCTGGCAACCTTTTATTAACCCTCATGCTTACCCGTTAAGGAGTGTAAATTTAACACTCCTGACTAAAAGCGTTGTATTTCCTACTGATTGACAAAACTTATAATTTTAGAAAACTTTCGCTACTTTATTTTCTGGTGCGAAGGTTAGCTGAAGTTTTTTAATAAATGTCAGGGCGTAGGAAGAATCGACTCATGGAGGGGGGGTTTTGGTGACTGATTTTAAGCTATCATTTTTGTCCAAAAATGCACGAATACAAAAAAAATAAAACAAATTATGATTGTTACCGTCAAACGGGGCATCATGCAACAGCGGGGTTGCTGCAACATTTATATAACACTACATTAAATCAATTTTAATTTAATGTATTGTTATAAAGTTATCTTTTAATGATCACAAAATGATGATGACATAATTTATCACATTTTATGCTAGTTTTCTTAAGTTTTTCATTTTTTGTAAAATTTGAAAAATCGAGCAATAAGTGTACAAATTTGAACATTTTTTGATGCCGAAAAAAACTTTACCCAGTATGACAGACTGGCTTGATAATATTACCTTCTAACTTTTTACTGGTTTTCCTCATGTTATACCAACATTGTTGGTGTAAAAATATTTTTCGAACAATCACCCAAATTTTTTTAAATAAATATTTTAAAATTCCGTTAGGTGTCTGAGGTTAAATGCAACAAAATGCAAATCAAAGAAATACCTTGTAAATCTTGTTTCCATGTGTTGGAATATGAATGTTTTGCATCAGGCGTTTGTAAACATTGAAATTTCATTCATCCAAACATTTATTTTTAATGATATCAGCATTTAGAATTTTTCGTTGTATTATTTAACCCCTAAATGTATGCAGCATCTTCATTTTCAGAAAAATGTGAAAATTAGGTTATTACATACCCAAAAACTACTGCCAATTGGTGTTGTCATGCGTAATGATCATTGAGGCATCGCTAATATATTAAAAACTATAAATTTTTGTACGTGTTCATAAGATTTTTCATTAAAAACAAAGTTTGTTGCAAGTTACCCCATTTTCTAAGGAGGGTGAAAATTGCATGTTTTTAGAAAATTATAAATAACTAAAGATACCTATAATTTTTCTAACTACGCCAATTTGATACCCCAGCATCCTTAAACTTTTGATGCATAAGGGGTAGGATACATTTGTGAACATAAGTTTTTAGAAGCCATTGAAGTTGAAAATTGTTGCATGTTACCCCAGTTGACGGTACTATATGATTTGTCATTTTTGAAGTACTTTGACATTGAAAGTTTTCGTATAAAATCGTAACTTTAGAAAATTGGTTCTAAAATTAAGAGTTAAAGAGGTTAAAATCATGAATTTGTTTTAAAGTGTGGTAGATCAAACTTAGTTTATTTGGGCATAAAATAAGCTTTTTTTTTAGGAAAGTCTTCAATTTCTTAAAATTAACTTCTTCTATACTCAAATCAAACAAGTTCAAACTATTCTTCAAATTAAAAAAAACTTAGCCTTTGATGAAAATAAATCAAAATTTTCAAAAAAGTAAAAGATAAAAATCATAAGATTTTCTGATCAAATTTCTTGATTTAAACTTGAACTAAATTACTGATTTAAGTTTGAAAATTGGCTTAAAAAAACAGGCATTAATATTACATTGCGGACCAAATACGAGATATTTCGTTCTGTTGTGTTGTGAGCCTACTTGTAGAATGATTCAACTGAATCAAAGCAATCGAAAGATTCCTTTTTATTCAACCACGGTACCGTGGTTGAATTAAAAGGAATCTTTCGATTGCTTTGATTCAGATATTTCGTGTTTTCGCTAGCCGCTAGTATGCTCTATTAAAAAGCATAATTAAAATGAGATAAATCTAATAATGAAACCTCATTCTACAAAATGGACGACACTTCCACTCAAATATCTATATTAAATTAGCAGAATTTTTTCTATAGGGTTCTGGAACATAAAATGCCTAATTTTGGTGCCCTTAATGAATGGAAAATATCAAAAAATGCACTGGAAAAATAAAGAAACTTTCTGAAGGATTTTTAAGGTGAACATTTTTCTTTACCAGTAAATATGTCTTATAAAGAATCAATTCCATAATGAAAACCTGTGGATATTTTTATTAAATAAAATATGTTTTTTTTTTGTGAATAAAATAAAATAAACTCAAATTCTTACTTTTATTTGTGGTTTTCAGCTAAATTGTGTTTCCAAACTAATTTTGTTGATAAAATTGGAATCTGAAATTGAATTGACAAGTAATTTTAACACATTAAGTACCGCCAAGAAATCTACGACGTGAAACACCGAAATTCGGTATTCAATATCTCAGAAACCCCTGGAATTTTTTAAGTAACAGAAAATATTGTGTTCAATTTTGTCGAATAAAGTTAAACACTTAAATTCAGTCCATTCGAGTTATATTTCGAAGTGTAGCACAATGAAAAATTGTGCTTTGAATTTGTTATTCAAATTGCTATACGATTTCTGAAGTGTTAAGAAAAATAAGATTTTCGAATGTTATTCCAGATCAGAATTTTCAGAGCCAAGTTATAGAGCCCTCATTCGTGAATCTATTAACTAAATTCTGTATTTCAGGATTAGTTTAAATTCACTATTTAAATTACATATTTTTGATCTGTATTGTGAATCAGATTAAAATATATAAATTTACAAAGATCTGAAGCTTACTTTTCAATTTTGGATTGCCATTTTGAAGCTTTAAATTTTGAATTTTGTGTAAGAATTAAGTTCAAGAACTTCGAATTTGAATATAAAACAATTTTTTTTTTATATATTCATAAAACTTTAATCAGAATATTAAAAATACATGTGATCTCGAAAACATGATTCAAATTTTATATGAATTCCATAACCAAGTTTGAACCATGATTTAAAAGCAGCTTTTCATTTCTAATTTCTTATGACTTTTTGTACTGATAATCAAGAATCCTGAACAGGATACAGAATCCGAAATACGAAAATAGGAATACAATTTGGGTTATGGGAATTATGAAATCAGAACCTCTGAAATGGGTTTAATTTAATTCAAAATTTAAAATTCAGCCCTGAATTTCGATGACCAAGTAAGAAAATTTTGAAAAAGTATAGCAGAACTTTTGCATAAGTTTTTAGTCTGGATTGTTACTCTTGATTAACCTTACTCCATTATCATAATTTTGTTCTGAATTCAAAATTTTGAGTGTAGAGTAAAATACCTCGCTTGCTGTTTTGGATCCTCATGGGGTGGGGTTTAACCCCAACCCCCCCCCCCCCCCCCCCCCGTTCTAAGGCCATGATAGATGTACAGATGGTTAAAAACTGGCTTATCAGATTCCTCAATAACGAAATTTCTAAAAACTCCATATGAATTTGAGGGTAGTTGCGTGCTTTTTCTCTTGGTTCGATTCTGCTCAAATTTAGCATGGGACTGAGGGCTGAGCCCTGGATTTAAAGAGTTAAAAAAGGAAATGTGGTATATTCACATTTTTTTTATTATTTGCCTTTATTTTTGCCACTTAACAGACAGAGTTTTTATTGTTTTGTTATGTAAATCGAAGCTTTCGCACATTATCTCAATCAAATTTTCATTATCCAAGCATCAAAAGTCCCATATCTACTTCAACGCGTGCTTCCAAAATTCGAATTTAGCTAAATAAAGGTTCCGAAAAGAATTAGAACCGATTTTTCCGAAGCTAGTATGATAGTTACAAAATGTTCCTCAAATAGCCTCAATCACATAACTCAGTTTTTAAGTTACAAATAGAGCCTCAAATAGCCTTCTATCGAAATGAAGTTTCAAAAAGTTCCTCGAATATCCTTTTTTTGTGACATGTCAATTTCATTCATTCAGCTTAAAAGTTGCAAATTAGGTCTCAAAATATAACTAAGGATTGTTTTGAAAAGAATAATTTTTTTCACTTTAAAAAATATTGTCCAACTGTATTTACTTACCAAGAATTAATCACACACTGAAAGTCAGTTGAAGCAATTCATGAATTGAATATGAAGATAAACTCAAGAATTTGTATAATTTGCCTTAATTAATTATGCTTAACAGTTATAAACATGGTTGAATTTTTTTTAAAACCGAAATTAATTTAAACGGTGTTGCAGGTGTTCTAGAAAAGCTTATTACCACTTAGAATTTTAGCTGCTGCTAAGGCAACATCTAGGCTTGACCTCGTGGCAGCGTATTTGGCTATCATCTCGAAAGGTCGTGGTTCAAATCGGGTATTTAGGCATAATTTCTTTCATAAGGTTGATTGATTGCTTAAATAAGCAAATAAAACAAATGTGTAGCAGAAGTAATGTGCGTGTCGGCATGTATCGAACAAAGTCAAAAACAAAGCAATTAAGTCAGATGAATTGAGGTGATAGCTGGAATAAAGATGAATGCCGAGAAACCGCTTCACCAATTGGGCTGGTGGTGACCGAAAAAGAGAGAAGAGAAGAGATTTTTTTTTTGTTGGCTGAATAAACGATTATCTGTGAGCTTAACAGAAGGTCGTTCAAATATATAATGGAACTTCAAAGTTTCAATAAGAACTTAAATTTTGGGCTGAAAAATCAAACTTCAGCACATTGATTATGCTAATCAAGCTGTGTTTGACCTTTTTAACGAGACTTTTGGTTGCTTGGGTTAAAATCTGCTGATAAGTTTTGATGGGAAAAAATTGTTTTCAAGCTTTTTGCCTTTCTAACAGAAAGGTTTGGTTATCGGTCGATTGGGGAGATCATTAATTATGGGTCTTAGGCATACCTTTATAGGTACCTATCGACTCAGCTCGACGAGTTCTGTTGATGTCCGTGGATTTGTATGTGCCATTTTAAAAATGTCAAGAACGTTTTTGCGAAACTGGGCTGCGCAATTAAAATGATTTTAGTCTCAAAAGAATGCATTTTTTTTCCTACACAACCCTTTCAAAAACGGGAAAAAAACAAAATAGTTGAAACCGTTTTCTTTACGAAATACATATCATACTTATTATGGCATAAAAAAAAGTTGCTAGTGGCGCCTCGAAGCAGCAGCACCAGCAATCATTTATAAATTAGAGATAATCAAAATAAAAAATTAAAATTTACTGACTCGAGAATTGAACCGAAACCCTTCAGATCCAAAGTTGCAAGCGCTATCCAATAAACCATCGGCACGCTTGATAAAGAGCGGCTCAAACTCAAATAGGTAAAAGGCATTACTAAGACGCACCGTGGTCTGGGCAGTTTCTCAGTCTGCTGGGGCAAATACGGCAACAGTGTTTATATCTTACACTTCTAGCTTTTCAATGCAGCAAATGGCGGATGGGCGTTTCCTTCAGAGTCCGCCATGCCTATTAGACACTATAATTTCATATATGAAATTATAGTGTCTATAGCCATGCCGGGTGTCAACAAAATGCAGAGCCGTACAGAAAACTGCGTTGGGGGGGAATTTATATGAAGATCTTATGACCCTCGTTTTTTTTTCCCGCGTTGAAGAATGAATTTATGTTTTTTTTTTCATTTCTACATACTCATACATAATTTAGATTCAATTTCAGATGCAGAATTCAGATTCAGTTTTCAAATTCAGGATACAGGTTTAGGAATCAGAATTCAGGATTCAGAATTCAAAATTCAGATTCAGAACTCATATTCAGATTCAGAATTTAGATTCAGAATTCATATTCAGAATTCAGATTAAGAATTCAGATTCAGAATTCAGATTCAGAATTCAGATTCAGAATTCAGATTCAGAATTCAGATTCAGAATTCAGATTCAGAATTCAGATTCAGAATTCAGATTCAGAATTCAGATTCAGAATTCAGATTCAGAATTCAGATTCAGAATTCAGATTCAGAATTCAGATTCAGAATTCAGATTCAGAATTCAGATTCAGAATTCAGATTCAGAATTCAGATTCAGAATTCAGATTCAGAATTCAGATTCAGAATTCAGATTCAGAATTCAGATTCAGAATTCAGATTCAGAATTCAGATTCAGAATTCAGATTCAGAATTCAGATTCAGAATTCAGATTCAGAATTCAGATTCAGAATTCAGATTCAGAATTCAGATTCAGAATTCAGATTCAGAATTCAGATTCAGAATTCAGATTCAGAATTCAGATTCAGAATTCAGATTCAGAATTCAGATTCAGAATTCAGATTCAGAATTCAGATTCAGAATTCAGATTCAGAATTCAGATTCAGAATTTATGTAAATTTATTTTCGGCATATCGGTGAAAAATTTAGATTCATGGAGAAAGAATATCAGAATTAAAAATTGATGAAGCTGGTTGTTGCGAGGTAAAGTATGGTGTACGTTAATAAATTTTCCTTGCAAAAATGTTCTTTCGCTCTTTTCATCATCCGTAAAATTTCTCCTCACTTTATCAATTTTCAATTCTGGAATTGTTTCTCCAAGAATACCAATTTTCACAGTTTTTGATAAATTTGCGATGACTTAAAGATCATTACGCATGAAAACACGATTTTGTTTTGTGAAAACCTTTTTTCACATTTTTTCTGAAATTAAGTTTGCTGCATACTTTTAGGGGTAAAACCATACTACTAAAAGTTGTAAAATCCGAAATCATAAAAAAATTTTGGATGAAAGAAATTTCAATGTTGAAAACCGCGTGATGCAAAACAATCAAAATGAGATTCAGATTCAGAATTCAGATTCAGAATTCAGAATTCAGATTCAGAATTCAGATTCAGAATTCAGATTCAGAATTCAGATTCAGAATTCAGATTCAGAATTCAGATTCAGAATTCAGATTCAGAATTCAGATTCAGAATTCAGGTTCAGAATTCAGATTCAGAATTCAGATACAGAATTCAGATTCAGAATTCAGATTCAGAATTCAGATTCAGAATTCAGATTCAGAATTCAGATTCAGAATTCAGATTCAGAATTCAGATTCAGAATTCAGATTCAGAATTCAGAATTCAGATTCAGAATTCAGATTCAGAATTCAGATTCAGAATTCAAATTCAGAATTCAGATTCAGAATTCAGATTCAGAATTCAGATTCAGAATTCAGATTCAGAATTCAGATTCAGAATTAAGATTCAGAATTCAGATTCAGAATTCAGATTCAGAATTCAGATTCAGAATTCAGATTCAGAATTCAGATTCAGAATTCAGATTCAGAATTTAGATTCAGAATTCAGATTCAGAATTCAGATTCAGAATTCAGATTCAGAATTTAGATTCAGAATTCAGATTCAGAATTCAGATTCAGAATTCAGATTCAGAATTCAGATTCAGAATTCAGATTCAGAATTCAGATTCAGAATTCAGATTCAGAATTCAGATTCAGAATTCAGATTCAGAATTCAGATTCATTTTTTTTTTGTAGAGAAATGAATCCAACTTAGATGAAATTTCAGGGACTAGATAAGGGAAATTTGATGTTGCAAAACATGCGAAAAAAAAAAAAAATTCGCCTTGTCTCCCGGTAAGACTTGAACCCACATCTTGCGCCTCTCCGGGGCCCATGTATTAACATTCTACTACAGGAGACCAACCTGGCGTATCAGAATTCAGATTCAGAATTAAGATTCAGAATTCAGATTCAGAATTCAGATTCAGAATTCAGATTCAGAATTCAGATTCAGAATTCAGATTCAGAATTCAGATTCAGAATTCAGATTCAGAATTCAGATTCAGAATTCAGATTCAGAATTCAGATTCAGAATTCAGATTCAGAATTCAGATTCAGAATTCAGATTCAGAATTCAGATTCAGAATTCAGATTCAGAATTCAGATTCAGAATTCAGATTCAGAATTCAGATTCAGAATTCAGATTCAGAATTCAGATTCAGAATTCAGATTCAGAATTCAGATTCAGAATACAGATTTAGAATTCAAATTCAGAGTTCAAATTCAGAATTCAGATTGAGAATTCAGATTTAGAATTCTGATTAAGAATTCGGATTAAAGATCAACCTGGAATTTGAATATATTCAAATATTAGACTAAGTGTTGTAACTCAAAATTCAAACTTTAGAATCAGAATAAGATTTCAGATTTAGTTTCCAGAATGAGATTAATCATTTAATAGTCATATTACTTTCCCCTCCTTTTGTGGGAATTTTTCCTCTATGCATGGTTGAGCTCTAAAAAAGGTATCATGCTAGGGGACGCGTCACGGCTATCCATCAATATTGTAGTTGGTTTTACTTATTCAGTAAAAAAAAGCATAAAAAAACAGTAAGATTCGAACCGTGACCAGCAACGTGAAAGTTCTGGTTGCTACCACGGCACCATTTCAGCGTGTTATAAATCTTGGAAATTCTACTGTTTAAATACCATTCTTTCCATACATAAAATGAGCTCCTTACATACCAGTTCGCTTTTCCCCAAAAAAACGTACCAGGCATCATTTTTTTATATTGAGATTGGAATTTTTCGTGTTTGAATATCTGAAATCATTCTTATATGATTCAGAGGGAAGGAATCTATCATGTATATTCTATATTATTTTATATATTTCCAAATATAATTTAAACTCTGTTAGAAAGGCTCCAATCCACTGTTAAGTGTATTAAATCGGGTTTTTTTCTTGATTTTTGATAAGTAATTCGTGGATTTTGACCAAATTTTCTTTGGATATTAACCGGACTTTTGGTTGACAATTTCTTAATCAAATGCCCACCAGGTTGCCAAGTTTTAAGACAAGTTTACTCGGATCTGTCCGGCCCAGAAATGTGCTCAAAAAATTCTGGTACCTTAGTCTAAGCGCATCAGATCTGTTTTCGAGAAAACAAATTTCAAAGTTTTCGTTTTGCGTGTTTATCATACGATTTTTGGAAAGCTTCTGTTTTTGTCAAATAAAAAAGCATGAAGAAAAACTCTGAAACTCTGAAATTAAGACCAGTCAACGCTGATGATATGGAAGCTCGTTAGATTAAGGCTGCCATATTGCCCGTTTTTATCCGGGTTTGACCGGATACTTTTTTTAAAATTTGGGAACACTCTGGCCCGGCCTGGTTCCCCGGATTTCCGCAAAAGATGCCCAAATTTTGCCCGAATTTATTAACTTTTTTTGGCAAATCACAAAAAAAACAAATTTTGCTGTAATTTGGCTTCCAAAACAAAATTTTATAAGCAAGTTTATGAGTGAGTTTTGATGAAAAACATTTTTTTTTATTTTTTTTAACTTGATTATTATTGAGTAATTTCTGGGTTTTGACAAAATTTGCCTAAATTTTTGGTCGTCAATTTTGAAATGAGTTGTTCGGATTTTGTCTGGTTTATATTTAAAATTGCACGGATACGTTGAAAAAATTCTGGCAAACATACGTTAGACATTTTTTTACTTAATATTTTGGATTTTTGCAAACATACCTCTTTGGTTCCAAGCGTCTTAATTGATTTAAAAAACACATTTTAAAATATGATTCAAATTCAGACTTTCTCATAACTTCAATGGTTAAACTTACTGAATAAAATACATTAATTAAAAAAAAAGTATTTGAGATTATTGATCCATAGGTGTTCTAATAATCCCATAAAGTAGAAAAAATGCTCAAAATATTCATCCGTCTGAATCTCAATGTAATAATCTCTTAAGGTTCCATCTAATGTTTTGACCTACAACAAGCCTTTCAAGTAATTTCTCAAAGATTGGTTGACGTATTTTGAATCTTTTATTATTTTTTAAATAAACTATCAGTAAAACGTTCTATACTTAATTTAAAATATTACCAATGCTCAAAAATCAACTTGACCAACATTAAAATTTCACTGGATCCACTCATTTCCAATCGATTAAGTGCTTCGCCACACTGTGTATTCCCTTTCGGTAAACATTGGCGTAGTACATCGCAAATTAAATTCCTGAACCGCCGCTGCCTGGTTGGATGGTTTGACTCGTTTGGTTCGAATTTTTCTGTTTGTTTTTCCTAGTCCCGGAAAGTTTTCCAAAAGGGGTGCAAACAGAATGCGGCTAAAATATAAGAGCTAAAAAAAAAGTTGAAAATCCGCACCGCATAGTATTGGAAAAATCGATAAACACCCAGACGTCATAGATGATGTTTTGTAAACATCCACGTTCCACCTTCCCTGACAGATCCAGTCAAAACTGGGAATGAAAATTAGCTGAAAACGAAATCCAAATTGATTTTGTCCCTCCCTTGGGGGGTTCGGTTGGTTAAATAAGTGCCCTTGGGCAGCTGATCTGCTGAAACGAGGAGGGGGGTGTGGGAATAGAGTATTTTTGCCTTCCTGGTTTGTCGTGTGAAAATGAGTGTTGTTCTGGCTGTGTATCTGTATGAGAGTGACACTGCGTTTGTATGTGTTTGGGAGAAAATTAAACCAGAATACGGTACGTTTGGCTAATTAATCACCGCATGTGGCTTCCCGTTGGAATAAAATCAAATTCTACGCACGATTTACCCCCACACTAGGAAACTTTTCGAGGATTGGGTCTTTGGACTCACGTGGGGAAGCGAGGGAAAGGTGCCGATGGAACATTGTGGTTAATTTAATATTTTGACCACGTGTTTGGGGGTTTGCTACTTTTAATTTGACAGGGCTGAAGCTGTGGGTTTGCCGATTGATGTAGTTTACCGGGGCTGTCATTTCAATCAAACAGACCAAAATCGTTTGAAATCAATACAATTTGGATAAAATGTGTACGGAATTAAGCCTCCTGGCAGTAAACAAATGTGATCATGCCTAGATTTAATGTGATTCAATATCGATCATTGACTGGGAAGCCAAATTTGTTCAGCTATGTCTGATGACAAGTACTGTAAATAGACAGAATAAGCCCAAATGTGTAGATAACAGGTTTCAAAAACTGTAAGACTAAAATCAACAGAATTAATTATAAATATTATGAAAGTCAACTGATACTCAACTGGCAATCAAACGAATAACAAAAAATGGTTAAAACGTCTCTAATAAAAAATCAAACGGATTGATGCTTAATGTCCTGGAATACAACCATATAAGACTAAGAAAAAAAAATTCAAATTTTTCCAGGAACATTTCCTTTATCCAAAGCAATGTCAGGCTAAAAATCAACATCAAATTTGAATGAACTTTAAAATAATAAATTCAGGTTTGAAAATAAATTATTTTCCTTTTAAACGCTTAAATGTACATAATTTCAAAAACTGCAGAGACGAACAAACTAAAGAAGTCAAAAATAAAAAAATAAGAAAGAAAAATGAAAATTGAAAAAAAATCGCAATAATTTTCGTAATAACACTTTTAAGCGAAAACTTTATTACTTGATAAAAGGTTTGTTCTTTGTAAACATTGAACAAATGTTTTGAGCACCAACCAAAACAGCAAGTTATATTTTAACCTGAGTATTGCTCTCAAATAACAAATGAAATGAGAGCTCAGCCTGCACTCTATCATTGAAAAATGGATTACTGGAGATATTTGAATAAGAGACAGGTTTGTAATGCCCATATCAGGCAGGTTCAATATTTCAGTGAAGAAAAAAAAATAGATCAGCAATAAATTGTTTTTTCTTTTCATCATTGAGACATTAAATCTTTGCTCATATTATAAACTTATAATGAAAATAGAAGAACTATGAACTAATCTATATTTATAAAAATGAATTTGCTGTCTGTCTGTCTGTTTGTTCCCTATAGACTCGGAAACTACAGAACCGATTTGCGTGAAAATTGACAAGTAGGGGTATTGGAGGCAGGGGAAGGTTCCTTTTATGATTTGAGACCCCTCCCTCTTTCATGAAGGGGGGGAGGGGCCCCTAAACAAAAGACAATTTTTTGCATAATTCGAGAACCCATCAAGCAAATGGTATCAATTTTGGCACGGGGTGATATTTGGAAATGAGGAATATTTTTATGAATATTAGGTACCCTTTTCTTCTCTCAGTGAGTTGATAGGAAGGGCGGAGGGGGGCTACCTTACAATTTTGCATATAACTCGAAAACTAATCAAAATATTGGAACCAAATTTGGCACGGGAAGGTATTTGGATACGAAAATTTGAGACCCCTCCCTCTCTACAGTTGAAAGGGGAAGGGCGCCTCTTTCATATTTTTTACATAACTGAAAAACTAATAAAGCAAATGGAACCAAATTTGGCATGGGAGGGTATTTGGATACGAAAAATATTTCTATGATTATTTGAGAAACCTTCTCCTAGTTAGTAGGGTGATATAAAAGGGGGGAGAGGGCCTCTTTTATAATGTTTTACAGTACGCAAAAACTAATAAGGCAAATGGAACCAAATTCGGCATGGGAGGGTATTTGGAAACGTGACATGTTCTTATGATTGTTTGAGACCCTTTCCTTCTTCCAGCGGGGAGAAAAGAAAGAGGGAGGGGAGTTCCATACAATTTTGACTGCATATCTCAAGAACTACAACAGCAAATGGAACCAAATTTATCATGGAACGATATTTGGGTACCAAAAATGCTGCTATGAATATTTGGTATCCCTCACTCCTTCAAAGAGGTGTATGAAAAGGGGGAGGAGAGGTCTCCCTTACCATTTTCAGTACAACTGAAGAGTTGATCGAGCGAATTGAAACATATTTTGCATATGAGAGAATTTGGATACGAGAAATTTTTCATTTATAAATTGAAGCCCCACCTTTTTTCAGCGGAAAGTTTTAAAGGGGGAAAGGGGGGTTTCAATACAACTTTTTTGCTTAACTCGAGAATGAATCGAGCAAATGAAACCTGAAAATTGTGCATCAAAAAGTATTTTTTCTATGTGAAACAATTTCTTTCTTGCAGTAGGTAGATAGAATTGGGAATATAGGAACGGAAGAGGAGGCTAACATTTAACTTTTTTTCCACAAAATCCGAGAAATGGACAAAAGTTAACATGAAAAATCATTTTGGTAAAAAATATTATTTGAAACATCATCCTCCTTTCAGTGAGTAGGTACATAGGAGGAGGAACGTGAGCCCAATACAATTTTGTTAGCATAAGTTCTCAATTTATGCTAACGAAGCCAACAAATGGAAACAAATATGGCATGGAAAGGTACTTGTTAACGAAATATGTTTCTACGATTGTTATAAATCCTTACGCTTTACAGTGTAGAGAGAAGAAGAAAGGAGGAGGCTCCATATACATTTTGTTGTAAAGCTTAAAAAGTTATCAACCAATGGAACTATATGTGATATAAGAGGATTTTTGGGAACGAAAAAAATTGGTTATGATTATTAAAGATCACGACCTCCATTCAGCAGGGGGTTAAGGGAAGGACAGGGGACGGGGCTTTCCTATCAGTTTTTAGCATACATCCAGAACATATCAAGCAAAAACAACCATATATTATAACGTTGATTGTTTGCGTACGACTGATTTGAGACCCTCCAAACAGATTAAAGCTATCAGATCTTAAACACAAATTTAATGAGCAAGATTCAGAATATTAGTTTAAGTTATCTTTGTGTTGTAATTCTAAACTCCAGCTGCAGCTCTCATTTTATAGTGGTTGCCTATGAATTTTGTTGTTATTTGATTTAAAATAATGCCAATAAAAAAATAAAAATTTGAATAATTTTTGAAAATATAATTTGATTTTGAAAGGTGTAGCAAAGCACACCGGGTCAGCTATTCTAATATAAAAATGATACGAACAAAAAATTACCATAAAACATGGTCATATGGCAAACCCCACTATGTTTTATGCAAAAGAACTAGTGATATCTAAAAATTTCGCCAAAATTTAAGCTATAACGTATTCATATCATTAGTTTCTACCAGTTTCAATTAATTTAAACGAAAATACTAAAAATAGTACAAATTATAGCTTAAATCATAAATATGAACATTTAGCTTACTTGGTTTTAGAAATCGACCAGTTTGACAACTTTTATTTAAAAATCATTTTCTCAAAAACTTTAAGAAATATGCATTAAGGTAACCGTCCTCCATTTTCGCCACACGTGTACGGGCTGGTCAAATTCGGGCAGTTTGATTTCAAAACCGGCAAAATCCAGGTATTCGATTTTGAAAATTTCAAAACATAATCTGGGCATAATCTGGAGCGTATTTTGCCAAAACCTAGGATGTATTAATCAATAATCAAAAGATGAATACATGAAAAATTAATATATTCATCGAATTATATAAGCAATTTAAATACGATTTATGGTTATTCAAAATAAAAAAATGCTGCTGAAATTCCAAGTTTTTTTTATAACCAGTTTAAAGGAGATATTTGCATTGAGTAACCTGTTTCTGCCAGGACAACTTTATAAAAAACTTTAAATTTTTTCGTGAGTAATAATGCGTTGAAAAGGGGCAAATTTCCTCTTCAATCCGACAAATTTTCAGAAATGCCAGTTTTTCTTAAAATGGATATAAGGGAGGACCATATACTAAATACTTCTTTTGTGAATCCCCTCCCTTCTGTTCAATTTTTCGAAATCCCCGAAGGGGGAGTAAATAAAGTTTCAAGAATTATCTGGAAATTTGGGTTATTTTTTGCGAATATTCGTACAATATTTAAAGTAAACAAAATCTGTGAAATATTAAAGTCCTATTTATTCTTGATTTTTTTGGATTTTGATCTTTCGGTTTTGTGCAATGCAGATATTATGCAATTTCTTGCGTACAAGCGTTCGAGCAATTTATATAAATTCATTCGTTTTGATTTGTTGATGATCTATCAAATTCTTGATAATTCTTGATCGATTTTTCCACCTGGAAGGGAAATAAAAAAACATTTCTTAAATTATTTGCTTTGAGATCTGATGTCTTCATAAAAGTTGTAGATTTAATTATTGTAAGAAATTTGATGAAGACAACATCAAGATCACATGAAAATCATAAAAGTTACGAGCATTTTAAAAATAAAACTAGTGATTTTGAGTTTTTATTTATTATCTTTTTAAATATACGATTTACAAACTAGGTATATTTGAGAAAGTTGTTCAATTTGTTAAAACACACAATTTTGTGGAACATTTCAAATACATATTTCAACTAAGTAAGAGGTAACCTACAAAATATCCAAAATAATGCCATTTATCAGTAAGCTATAATCTTTAAAGTTCGGCCAAGTAAGTATAATTTTTTGAGTGGGTTTTGCTGGTCATGTTATTGGCTTTCCTTTGATATATAAATTTAACATTATTTTTAGATATTCTTTTTTCAAACAAGCTATCGATAATGAGCTTTTTCCTCTAAAATTAGAAAAAATGGAAGGTTTTTTTCTTCAAAATTTAAGTGTTTAATAAGTTTTTATCAAAGCTTTCAGTTTCTTTAAAAAAAAAACCCAGTGTATGCTCAAATATAATTAACTCAATCATCCAAACTCTTGAGCAGATTTAAAAACCTTAACCATATCGATGAGAATAAATCAAATTTTCTTCCTAATATGAAGCAAATTTATGATTCAAGATTGAATGTTGGCTTTTCAAAAAACTTCAATGTAAATAATGTTAAACAATAAACACCGAAAAAATTAAGAATTTTGTGCAATACTTAAGGTGAAGATAGCTATATGTTTCTGTAACGGCAAATATTTTTCATTAAAAATCAGTTCCATAATGATAATAATGGGCTTGTGATATAGCTCAGTTGGCAAGTCTGTTGTCTCCTGAGCCGATGTCCGCGAGTTCGAGCCCAAGAGTAAACATCGAACACAGTTGTATCGGATAAGTTTTTCAATAACGATCCGCCAACTGCAACGTTGATAAAGTTGCGAATGCCATAAAGATGGTAAAACGACTATAATCGAAACAAAAAAAAAAGATTATAATGTGGGAAACATATTTCAATTGAAAATAAGATTTTTTGCATACATCAAACCTTCCAAACTTAAAATTAAATTCAAATTCTACTTTATATTTGTCATTTTCAGCTAAATTTTGTGTATAAACTTACTGTGAATAAAAATATGAAATTTTTAAATTCGATTAACAAACAAGTTCATTAGTTTTTTATCTCGTGAATTCTGCAACGAAATATTCAATTTGATATTCTTATCTTGATTGTGAAACTCAATAACGAGCTGAACTATATTCAGAATTTTGCTGCATTCGGAATCTAAATTTTGCATCTCACTCCATTTTAAGAATTTCAATTTGTTTCCGAATTTCAATACGATTACTGAAATACTCAAAAATTTCCAAATCTTAATTTCAGATCCGAATTTTCAAAGCCATTTTTCAGGGCTTTCATTCATGAATCTTTTGTTTAAATTCTGTAGTTGTGAATTCATTATTCAAATAACGTTTATATGTTTAATCTGAATTGTTATCAGAATTTAAATATGAATATTGAATGATCAATCTGATTCAGAGTTTTCAATAATTTATCGCCGTTTTGAAGCTTTGTTGGATAAGAATTTTTCATAAGAAATAATTTTAAAACTTGAGACTAAAAATCTAAAATCTTCCCACTAAAAGAAAAATATTATCAAAATATTGAAAATGCGTATGACTTTCGTAATTCAAACTGCAAAAATTTGCGGGCTTGTGATATAGCTCAGTTGGCAAGTCTGTTGCCTCCTGAGCCGATGTCTGTGAGTTCAGCCCAAGAGTAAACATCGAACACAGTTGTACCGGATAAGTTTTTCAATAACGATTCGCCAATTGCTACGTTCATAAAGTCGCTAATGCCATATAGATGGTAAAACGAATATAAGCGAAACAAAAAAAACTGCAAAAAATTATTTGATCCTGGGTTCCAATTCAGCTTTTCTGAATCGAGAATCAAGAATCCAATACTGGATACAAAATTTGAAATATTGAAATAAAAATACAACTTTGGGTATAGAAATTTGCAACCAGAAGCTCTGAAATGAGTTGAATGCCATTCATAATTTAATATTCAGAACTGAATTTCTATGAACATCTGAGAAATTTTGATAAACTGAAGTAGAGTTCTGATCTTGGGATGGATTTTTTTGAGGTTTCGGCATATGTTTTGAGTCTTGACTGTTGCTCTTGAATAACCTTCCTAAATAATTGAAATTTGATAACAAATTCAAAATTTTGAGTTAAAAGTGAAATATTTCGCTTGTTTTTTGAGACACTCAGGTTAAAACACAAACCCAACTTCAAGTGACAAAAGAAGGATTTGAAATTGGTTCCAGGCTATTTAATTAAATACTTGCTATCCCGGTGTGCTACCCCTTCCAAGGAAAAAAAAAATAAGTTAATTAAAATTATTCTTATTTAAATAAACTTTTTATTTTTGATAAAATTTCAACATCATTCAGAAGTAAACTATTTTTCATGGCATCTGAGCTTCAATCAGTTCAATAAATATCTCCTAGGATTTGGAAAAGCTTTTTCGAGAATTATATAAATCAACCATTATGTCAAAAACCTTACATGTAAGATCCCCCCCCCCCTTTCCCCCTACTTTCCTACATAAATATTAATTATTATTTACTCAAAACTATTAGAATAAGCTTTGTTAAAATCTATCTTAATCCATTTATATAATTTTTTTTCAAATAATTTTAATAAAATAATCCAAGACTTTTTGTAGTCCTAAGTCATATAGTAGAAGACTGGTACAAAAACTTTTATGTCTCGGATTCTTGGATTAAATCATATATAAAAGGTAGCGCCTTAAATAATATTTTTGATTGTATCAAACTACACAACGCGAACCTGAAAACTTTATTCGGGAGTTCCATATTTTCATTTTGCATAAACAATATTCTAAGGGGAAAAACTTAGTGTATTGAAGTTCGAATAAGTATTCTTATTAGATTTCGATAAATTACGAGCGAAGAACCAATTTGATTTCGGTAAACCATTTCCATAAACAAACCACCAACAAATTTAATTCGTATGCATAGCATCGAATTGATAGACGAAATTCCAACCTAGAATAGCTAAAGACAAGTGACAGCAAATGGCTCTCAGCGCATAATATTTTGGGTGCGTGATTGCGTAGGTGTGGGTGGGTGTACGACGATTCCTCAAATATAACTAGTCCTAAACACACACACATATATGGATAGAATTGATTTACAGGTGATGAGGAGAACAAGGTACAACACCATGCAATGTGCTCCATTGACCCAAACACCTTTGGTCTGCTTTCGATGAAATCCTGTAACGAAGTGGGTTCGTTTGGTTGAATGATTAATCGATAAATTTCTGATAGTTTTTTCTTAAATTTTTGAATTGGTACAACACAATAGCCTAGAAAAATCACCATGAATCAAAAGGAATGTTAATAGTTGTTTAGTGAGAATTTAAAACAAACAGTCTAACTGTGCATCTCGAATCCACCTTTGATCAAACACATCATAGTCAGGCCTAAAGCGATATTTCGTGACTACCGGGCAGGACGCACGTGGGCTCAATCCAAACAGTATTCCCGAGGCTTTTTGAATTACGTTCGATTCTATCCAAAGCCATGCCTTGCTAGCTGCTACCCACCCAAAAGCCAATGAATGAGGAAATAACATGTATGGAGGTGGAAGGAAGAGAATGACCAATGGATTTCTGAACGTGAGGGAAAAAGGAAGGCAATACAAGGCATCCGGGTAATTGAGGGACCGGCTGGCTGATGTTGGTAGCATATGGAACTGGCTGTCAGCTGGCTTAAAATACCGTAATTGGTCCCCTACCAACAAAAGGAGAAATCCAAAATGGGCGACAGTAAGCCACCAGGACCAAACGTTGGCGCGTGACGTAATAATTGAATTTGCCTTTTGTCACCATCAACATCGTTCTGAATCGGTTAGTAGATAATCGATGGACCGATGTATTTTTTTTGTATTCATTAGAATATGCTTAAAGGGAATATTTTTATGTTTCATTTTTTTAGGTATGACACGGAGCTTTGAGGAAATTCATTTAAAGTGCCATGGATTCTTCTACCTTAATTATAGTCACACACTATAAGTGTCAACATTTAACTAGAAAATTTATTGGACTTCAAATGTATTTTTTCCTGCAGGTTTAGTAGTACCACCCTTTTCCGAGGCAGTCGGGTGAGGGACTATATTAGATCAGTGAAACCTCGGATAACACGAGATGCATTATCAACACTATCCTTTTCCTTTGGCATGTTGGCGAATGTTATGTTATTTTAGTAAGAATATAAAGATTTTAAAAATATAGACGGAAAGAACGATTGATAAATAATACAGGTATTCAAAATGAGCATAGGATAATTTTTGAGAAGCTTGTTTTCATTAACTGCAGCAACAAGAATTTAAAAAATAATAATGAAAATGCTTCTTATGCTATGTATATGCTATATTCTACTTGCTTATTTTCAATATTTATTCAGTTCGTCTAACTTTCAAAAAATTTTTAATACCAAACCACGATTAAACTTTTCGTAAATTAAAACATAAAAAAATGAATACAATAAGATTTAACATTTTTTAATAAATTATTGTTGCTATAAAAACGTCTGACCTTTTTAACGGTCGGCTGAATATTCGGCGCCGAATTCCGCTCAAAAACCGTTAAGACGAATATTCGGCTCACCGAAGAGATGAGCTTAGTATTTGGCCGAAAAAGCCAAATTTTTAGTAGTAAAATTTATACAACAACAGACTGATAAGTTTTTAAAATAGTTTTGGATAGTTTATAAAATATACTAAAGTGATGTTTGTTTTCAGCAAAACATCTTGGGTGTATCCGCGATGAATGCTGACGAGTATCGCTTTATACTTTGATTATAATATAATTATTTTCTATCGATCATTTGAACACTGTGTTTGCGTTTGACCAACAGTATTGCTGATATTAGTGACTTTATGAGAAAAAAAATTATAAAAAATGCATTTTTTTAGAGAAAATTTTGTTTCAACGAAAGTTTTAGACTCAATGGTAGCATTTAAAAAATCTGATTTTCTTTTGTGCTTAAATTTCAATTCAAAACAAAGATTTCAAGTGGTTATTTATCAAAATCGGTTGAAAATTGAAGAAGTTATGGCTACTTTACCATAACTGTAATTTTTGCAGTTTTTAGTAATTTAACGAACCGCAGTACACTTATCATAGTATAGGAAGAATGAAACATGATAAATCTCACTCGCTCCAAGTCAAAATTATTTATTAGCTTACCAGAAGGTCACATGCCAAGTTTCAGGAAGATCTGACCATAGGGAGGGGTTGCTTAAGTCTCAAACGTGAATAAAATTTTGAGGTATTTTGCCCGGAAGGAACGAAAAATACAGGTTTTTCATCAATAACTTTTTTCATCACTAGCTGATTGTTTTTTATGATTGATTTTCTTAAAGCCCAAGTTGAGACAAATATTTCACCCGAAGACTGTAACTCGATTGGATTTGAAACAGAAAAGTTATTGCGGTTCAAAGGCCGCAAATTTTGTCCAAAACGCAATGAGTACTTTTTACGCATTGTGTTTTATACGACAGTTTTCGACCAAAATACAATCTTTGAACCGCAATAACTTTTCTGTTTCAAATCCAATTGAGTTACAGTCTTCGGGTGAAATATTTGTCTCAACTTGGGCTTTAAGAAAATCAATCATAAAAAACAATCAGCTAGTGATGAAAAAAGTTATTGATGAAAAACCTGTATTTTTCGTTCCTTCCGGGCAGAATACCTCAAAATTTTATTCACGTTTGAGACTTAAGCAACCCCTCCCTATGGTCAGATCTTCCTGAAACTTGGCATGTGACCTTCTGGTAAGCTAATAAATAATTTTGACTTGGAGCGAGTGAGATTTATCATGTTTCATTCTTCCTATACTATGATAAGTGTACTGCGGTTCGTTAAATTACTAAAAACTGCAAAAATTACAGTTATGGTAAAGTAGCCATAACTTCTTCAATTTTCAACCGATTTTGATAAATAACCACTTGAAATCTTTGTTTTGAATTGAAATTCAAGCACAAAAGAAAATCAGATTTTTTAAATGCTACCATTGAGTCTAAAACTTTCGTTGAAACAAAATTTTCTCTAAAAAAATGCGTTTTTTATAATTTTTTTTCTCATAAAGTCACTAATATCAGCAATACTGTTGGTCAAACGCAAAAACAGTGTTCAGATGAGCGATAGAAAACTTATTCACCTTCAATATGCAAAAGAGAGATTTCAAATAACTGTTATGCCGTTCGAGATATTTTAATCTAAGTACAAGAACTTTTTTAATTTTTTCGAAATTTCATATTTGGAGCATAACTCAAAAACGGTTCTACTGAGATTTTTTTGAATTTCATTTTCGGATTCAGCGCCCGATTTTACATTAAAAATGTCGGTCAGTTAATCAAGTTCACGATTTTTTTAAAATTTTGTAAACTAGTGTTATCGTTTATTCCAGATTTACTTGAAATATCCAGGCTTGCCCATAAATTCAAAAGAGATTCGAGATAAAGGGTGATACGGTCAAAATGTGGTCAATATCAACTTGACATATTTCTTTCAATTTTGCATTTATAAAACCTGAACACCCCTCATTTTGAAGGTGTGTGTGTGTGTGTGTGTGTGTGTGTGTGTGTGTGTGTGTGTGTGTGTGTGTGTGTGTGTGTGTGTGTGTGTGTGTGTGTGTGTGTGTGTGTGTGTGTGTGTGTGTGTGTGTGTGTGTGTGTTTGCGTGTGTGTGTGTTGAATGTTGCTCCTAGTTTGATTTTGGAATTCACTCTTCAGTTGTCAAAATGCCGTCCAAGGAAGAAGAGCAGCGTATCAAAATTTTGCTCGCGCATAGCAAAAATCCGAGCTACTCGCACGCAAAGCTGGTTAAATCGCTAAAAATTGCCAAATCAACCGTTACAAATGTAATTAAAGTGATTGGGGCACGTTTGTCGACAGCCAGGAAGGCTGGATCGGGGAGAAATCAAAAACCGGAAGCAGCTGAGACGACAAAGAGAGTTACCAGTAGTTTCAAGCGAAACCCTAACCTCTCCCTCCGAGATGCCGCAAATAAGCTGGGTGTATCGTCTACAACCACGCATCGAGCCAAAACACGAGCCGGACTATCGACTTGCAAGAAGGTAGTGACTCCAAATCGCGATGATAAACAAAATACGACGGCCAAAGCGCGATCCCAGAGGCTGTACACGACGATGCTGTCGAAGTTTGACTGCGTGATAATGGACGACGAAACCTACGTCAAAGCCGACTACAAGCAGCTTCCGAGACAGGAGTTTATACGGCAAAAGGAAGGGGAAAGGTAGCAAATATTTTCAAGCACATGAAACTGTCAAAGTTCGCGAAGAAATATCTGGTTTGGCAAGCCATCTGTACCTGTGGCTTAAAAAGCAGCATTTTCATAGCTTCTGGGACTGTCAACCAAGAAATTCACGCGAAAGAGTGTTTGAATAAACGTCTGCTACCTTTCCTGAGGAAACACAGTTGATCCGTACTGTTTTGGTCGGATTTGGCATCTAGCCATTAAGGTAAAAATACCATGGAGTGGTACGCCGCCAACAACGTGCAGGTAGTTCCCAAGGACACGAACCCTCCCAACACGCCAGAGCTCTGCCCAATTGAGAAATACTGGGCTATTATCAAGCGGAACCTAAAGAAGACCAAAAAAAAACTGCTAATGAGCAGCAGTTCAAGGCAAACTGGCTTTTTGCGGCGAAGAAGGTGGACAAAATCTGATGGCAGGGGTTAAGCGTAAGGCCCGGCAATTCGGATTTGGAAAAGCAGAAGCCTAACTGAATATTTTTCCTGAATTTTAATACTAATTCAACTTGAAAAAGGAATTTAATTTGATTTTTTAAATAAACGATTTCACCGATTTACACGCGTTTTCTCTTGACCAAATTTTGACCGTATCACCCTTTACTGATGTGAAATCTTAGAAACGGTAGTGGGTTTTATGACTTTCGAGTTCAACGTCGTACTTGCGTTTTACCGGTATTGGTCTATCACCACGAAACATCTCTGTAATATAAAAATCGTCTTCGACTGGATTTCTTTTTGTTAGGCTAAATTTGTTCACAAAGATGCAATGCTACGTCAAAACCTACGGTTGTTCCATCTTATTTTTAAATAATCAGATAAGAAATTTTAATCTTGACGATCGTTAACTACATGACTTTCATATTCCACCTGCTGTAGAAAAAAATCGATTAAATTCAATAAAATATCTTTATTCCAAATTATCTTAGTTCTAACATCATAACTTAAAATATTTTTTTCCTTTTTTTTCTTTTCAGGTTAGTTTTCCCAGAACTACACTCTTATCGTCGTTCTCAACGGTAATTTAAAGATTGAAAATCATTTCGATTTCTATAAGCTCCATCGCCCAATTTCGTTTGAATAAGAAATTATAACTTTGAAAACATTAACTAAAGCTTAGTTCTTTTAGAAATGGGACACTTTCATTTGCTAATAGCTCGTTAACTAGTTATTGGATATTTAAAATTTTGACAGCATTTTGTTGCCTGTAAAAAGTACTATTCGACCTATTTTTTTCAAAATTTAAAATTTACGCGTTTTAGAGATATGTATGATGCAAGAGAAAAAGAAAAAAATAATTTGGCACAGTTTCCTTTAAAATTCGTCATTATCAAATTGATAGCTGACAAATCCGTTGATTTTTCAAAGAATTACTGAGTTTTTGTGGTGGATAAGTATGCAAACACTGTTAATAATGTCCACAAAGTTCAAATCAAGCATTGGAGTGAAGCACATGATCGGCAACAACGGTTAAGGGTCATCAAGGAAGGCAAGTCTCATACCAGCATTTTTAATTTCCTATAAACGAAAAACTAAGGGTAGATCGCTGAAATGTCCAAAACCATTTTCTCCGATAAGCTGAAAGTGTTGCCTAGTGATGACTAATTGAAATCCAACCTCAAACAACCATTTTTTGAAAGCTCTTAAGCTGTAAAACCGGTACCGAAAAAAAACGTTCAAAAATGTGGTCAAAAATAACCAAATTTGTTAATTTCGAAACAACTGTATCCACTAAAATGCTTCCAGTTTCCAGTTTCCAGAGAAGTATTGGACCAAAAAGTATCAGAAGTTGAAGAACTAGGGTGTTGCCACCTAAATTATAGATTTTACGAAGTATAAGTTGGAGAAACTGTCAATACCATGACTGAAAAAAGTGTGCGCCGGCCAATGGGAGATACCAAGAATAAAGTAGAAATTTCTTAAACAAAAAACGGTAAATATTTTTTTTCAAATTTTTTCATGAAAGATAATAACATTACCTTCTTTTTCTTCATAGAAAGTATTTCGCTCAAACGAATGGTTTTTGAGATACAGGCATTCGTAACTGTCCCATTTCTAAAAGAACTAAGCTTTATATCTTAATAAAGAACTTCATCACTATTAGTAATGCATATTTAATAATTATCTGCCTCATCGATGGAAGTTATCGTTTTTTTTATTGAAAATATTTAAAGAAATTGACATTAAAGATAGACAGATGATATAAAGCAATGAAAAGATAGTTAAATGAGCGAATAGAAATGCATTCACCGGCATTCTACTTTGTTTTCTACGGTAACCATGCAACGATAAGAGTTGCTGTTGACAGTATTTACAATAACTTTTTAATGCATTTTCGTAAATAGTATGTGGTGTTTCCTCTATTTTAGGAGAAACACGAAAAAGTGTCATTTCTTGACAAAAACCGTACTTATAGTTACGTAAACTCTAAGTTGCTTTAAGAGCCATTTTAACAATCATTCGTCCTTGAATTTTTTACCCGTTACTCTCCCTGGAGTGTATTTCGACACTCCTGACTAAAACAATAAATCTCGCTTGTTCCCTAACCAATTTTTACAAAATTTATAGTTTTGGAAACTTCGTATTGTAACTCAAATACATTTTTCATACATTATTCACATACATCACTTCAGTTTTTCGTTATTTTAAATCTAATAAAAAATCCAAAAAAATATGCTTCGGAAAAAAGACTGTAGATCAGCTTTGGAATGCTAAAAAAAATCCCTTAGTATCCGCGAAAGCTGAGGAATGATACGCTGACACAAAGAGATTTCATATTTAAATAAATACTTTTTCCAATCATAAACTTTATCCAGATAACAAATCTTTTTTTTTTTTTTAATTTTGCTTGCTTAATTATAATCACTCTGCTAATACCGGAGCAAGTAATGCTGCAACCCGTGGCGTAGAGGATAGCTTTCAAGTCTACTAGCCTGCAAGCATGAGATCGATTCCCGGTCACGGCATACATAATACACTTTCTGTGGGTTGGTGGTTTTAGCATGATGCTGGCCATCACATCCTCGAAAGAAGTAGGGGAACTGGGTATAAAATGCGCAGTCGGGACAAGATGCGCCACTATCAGTATTTCACTAAACAAACATTGTTCAAACTTTCTGAAAATGCCAGTTTGTTCTATTTACACTTTCATGCGTTTATAAACATTTGTGGACTTTCTAAGTTTTCTATATTGCGTAAATTTGACGAAAAACGAAAACAACTTTTCTTGCAATTTTCCAACTTTTCTCGTAAGGAATTAGGACTTCTATCAGCAAAACATTTACCTGGCATCTGTTCCAATAATGAATATTGATATTGACAATCATCACACAACGAAAAATTTCCTTGTTCAATTATTTTTTCTTTTTTTTAACGATTTTTTATAGGCAAGTCTAGGCAGGGCAAAACGCGCCATGTCCGTTTATCTTTAAGCATGTTTCATATTTGTTTAAATTTAAATGCAGTTTTTATCACAACAGTTTTATGGATATTTATATGTTGAATTGAAAAACATATCTTGAATATAAACGAATATATTTAAAATTCCCAAATTTAGTATAGATTTAATTAACTATTCACAAGAACGTCAGTATATCTGGCAGCACTGCGCGTGGTAATACATTTTTCCATCTGTGAAGTAGAAAAGAAGTGTTTTTACCTGGAAAAAACTTTCGGAGGCCCTTGAATTAATAAACACTTATAAATCGTTAAACGGCGCGTTTGGGTACACACATATGCGCACTTTGCCCCAAACGAAAAGGAAATCATACTTTAGAAAGCCTTTCAAAATTCAACGATTGAGACGTATATAATTTATAAAAGTGTTCCTGTTTATATATTTCTGGTGAAGAACAGTCCCCTTTTCAAAACTACTGTCGAATTTACTCGATTGCATTCTTCATTTACGAGTAATGAAAGATTTCTCTTAACGTGGGCGTCTTACCCCCAGTTCCCCTACGCTTAGAGCTAGGAAAAATAAATCTCTTCGAAGAAACATCAAGTTTCATTGAGATCCTGTATGTGTTTGTGTTTGTTTTAAGTTTAATGACCCCTCAATTATTTATAAAAAAAAAGTGACAGAAAGAATCGATGTTTTCTTTTTCATAATTTTACCTAGTTATTCATAAAAAATATAAATATAAACATCAATCAATTATTTATCTTTCTATATATATAAAAATGAATTTCTGTCTGTCTGTCTGTCTGTCTGTTCCCTATAGACTCGGAAACTACTGAACCGATTTGCGTGAAACTTGCCAGGTGGGGGTGTTGGAGGCAGGGGAAGGTTCTTATTATGGTTTGGGACCCCTCCCTCTCTCATGAAGGAGGGGAGGGCCCTCCCAAATAAAAGACATTTTTTTGCATAACTCGAGCACCCATCAAGCAAATGGTATCAAAATTGGCATGGGATGGTATTTGGGTACGAGGAATATTTCTATGAATATTGGGTACCCCTCCCTCCTCTCAGTGGGGCGATAGGAAGGGGGGAAGGGGGCTACCTTACAATTTTTCAAATAACTCGAAAACTAATCAAGATATTGGAACCAAATTTGGCACGGCAATGATTATTTGAGACCCCTCCCTCTTTCCAGTAGAAAGGGGGAGGGGGCCTATTTCATTTTTTTTTTACATAACTCAAAAACTAATAAAGCAAATGGAACCAAATTTGGCATGGGAGAGTATTTGGATACGAAAAATATTTCTATGATTATTTGAGACTCATCCCTCTTTCCTGTAGAGAAATGAAGGGGGGAGGGACCTCTTTTATAATTTTTTACACAACTCAAAAATTAATTAAGCAAATGGAACCAAATGTGGCATGGGCGGGTGTTTGGGAACGTGACATGTTCTAATGATTGTTTGAGACCCCTTCCTTCTTCCAGCGTGGAGAAAGGAAAGAGGGAGAGGAGTTTCATACAATTTTTACAGCATAACTCAAAAACTACAACAGCAAACGGAACCAAATTTGGCATGGAACGATATTTGGGTACGAGAAATGCTTCTATGAATATTTGGTATCCCTCACTCCTTCAAAGAGGTGGATGAAAAGGGGGAGGAAAGGTCTCCCTTACAATTTTCAGTATAACTGGAGAGTTGATCGAGCAAATTGAACCATATTTGGCATATGAGGGCAGTGTTGGTAAATTTCGCCCGTCACGCTTGACCCGACTTGTTTTGTTTCATCAAACGACTGGCACTGTTCTCAATTGATGGAGCCTCACTACTCGCATGACGACTAAAGCACGACAACAATCAACATTTCTCCATCATCGACTGGCGAAGCTCCTACACATGGTCAAAATTTCTCCTGAGAGTGACTGGCAAATCTTTTCACACTTCGGTCGGCTGCTGACGGCAGGTACAACTAATTGAACGACTAGCTGGCAGAGAGCAACAATAGCAATAAAAAATTGAAAACGAGCTTGCTGGCAGGAGCAACAATAATAATAAATGCTTTTCTTGTTCCTTTTCGGTCGTCTTCGGCTTGCTGGCAGGAGTAACAATAATAATAAATGCGTTTCTTTTTCGTCTTCAGTTCGGTCCACGACTCGTTTGAATGCGATTGGTGAATGCTTGACTATGAAATTTTTTTAGCTTCATACGACTGGGGGTTGAATGACTGGCAAACGAAGTGACTGGTCGTTAAGGAACAGTCAATTGAGTTTGACGGACCAAGAGACTCAACAGTCACAGTCATTTGACTAATGACGATGAATAATGCCAACCCTGTATGAGGGTATTTGGATACGGGAAATGTTTCTATCATAAATTGAAGCCCCATCTTTTTTAAGCGGAAAGATATAAAGAGGGAAAGGGGAGTTTCCATATAATTTTTTTTTGCATAACTCGAGAATTTATCGAGCAAATGAAACCAAATTTGGCATCAAAAAGTATTTGAGTACGAAAAATACTTTTTCTATGTGAAACAATTCCTTTCTTGCCGTAGGATGAAAGAATTGGGAATATAGGAAAGGAAGAGGAGGCTTACATTTAACTTTTTTTTTTTTTTTACAAAATCCGAGAAATGGACAAACCTTAACATGGAAAATCATTTTGGTATGATTCTATGATTATCCGACACACCATCCTCCTTTCAGTGAGTAGGTAGTTCTCAATTTATGCTAACGAAGCCAACAAATGGGAACAAATGTAGCATGGAAATGTACTTCGTTACGAGATATGTTTCTACGATTGTTATAGATCTTTACGCTTTACAGTATAGAGAGGGAAAGAAAGGAGGAGGCTCCATATAAATTTTGTTATAAAGCTTAAAAACTTATCAACCAATGGAACTATATTTTATATAAGAGGATTTTTGGGAACGAAAAAATTAGGTATGATTATTAAAAATCACGACCTCCATTCAGCATGGGGTGAAGGTAAGGACAGGGGAGGGGCTCTCTTATCAGTTTTTCAGCATAAATCCAGAACATATCAAGAAAAAAAAAACCGTATTGTATAAGTTAGATTGTTTGCGCACGATTAATTTGAGACCCTCCAGACAGATTCAAATTATCAGATCTTTAACACAAATATAGAGCAAGATTCAGAATATTTGTTTAAGTTATCTTTGTGTTGCAATTCGAAACTCCATCTGCAGCTCTCATTTTATAGCGGTTGCTTATAAATTATGTTATAATTTGATTAAAATAGCTAGTATATATATAAAAATGAATTTCTGTCTGTCTGTCTGTCTGTCTGTCTGTCTGTCTGTCTGTCTGTTCCCTATAGACTCAGAAACTACTGAACCGATTTGCGTGAAACTTGGCAGGTGGGGATATTGGAGGCCGGGGAAGGTTCCTATTATGGTTTGAGACTCCTCCCCCTAACAGGAATGGGGGGGAGGGGCCTCCTAAACAATAGACTATTTTTTGCATAACTCGAGAACCCATCAAGCAAATGGTATCTTATTTGGCGTGGGGTGGTATTTGGGGACGGGGAATATTTCTTTAAATATAAGATACCCCTCCCTCCTCTCAGTGGGGTGATAGGAAGGGAGGAGGGGGGCTACCTTACAATTTTTCATACAACTCGAAAACTAATCAAGATATTGGAACCAAATTTGGCATGGTAAGGTATTTTGATACGAAAAATATGTTAATGATTATTTGAGACCCCTCCCTCTTTCCAGTAGAAAAGGGGAGGGGGCCTCTTTCATATTTTTATACATAACTCAAAAACTAATAAAGCAAATGGAACCAAATTTGGCATGGGAGGGTATTTGGATACGAAAAATATTTCTATGATTATTTGAGACCCCTCCCTCTTTCCAGTAGGAAAATATAAAGGGGGGAGGGGCCTCTTATATAATTTTTTACATAACTCAAAAACTAATTAGAAAAATGGAACCAAATATGGCATGGGAGGGTATTTGGAAACGTGACATGTTCTAATGATTGTTTGAAACCCCTTACTTCTTCCAGCGGGGAGAAAGGAAAAAGGGAGGGAAGTTTCATACAAATTTTACAGCGTAATTCAAGAACTACAACAGAAAATGGAACCAAATTCGGTATGGAACGATATTTGGATACGAGGAATGCTTCTATGAATATTTGGTATCCCTCACTCCTTCAAAGAGGTGGATGAAAAGGGGGAGGAGAGGTCTTCCTTACAATTTTCAGTATAACTGGAGAGTTGATCGAGCAAATTGAACCATATTTGGCATGTAAGGATATTTGGATACGAGAAATGTTTCTATTATTAATTGAAGCCCCACATTTTTTCAGCGGAAAGATATAAAGAGGGAAAAGGTGGCTTCCATACTAATTTAGTATACTAAAGTATCTGAGTACGAAAAATACTTTTATGAATACTAAGTTATCACTCCTCCATTCAATGGGGAGGACGGAAAAAGGATGGTACTTCCTTTCAAGTTTATGCATAACTCAAGAATTTACTACACGAATAAAACGAAGGTGTAGCAAAGCACACCGGGTCAGCTAGTTAAAAATAAAAATACTAACTGATTTGACGAATATACTCGAAATTTTCGAGTCGGAAATGTTTTGTTCATTTGATTTGCGACCCTTTATGAATCGAGCCTTTTCAAGTATATCTTTGTCATCGAAATTTTATCGAATCCACCAAACCGTTCAGTAGTAATCCATTAATTGTCGACCGATTTCGAGTCACATTCACGCTGAGAGGAATAATTGCGCTTTCCCCCTGTTTGCAAAATAAAATCAAATTACATGGCACGTTTGTATCGATCGTTAACTTGTCCCAATATATTTTCCCATCCGTTCCATTTCGTTCCGTTTCGTGGGACTGCTTCAACAACTTTGGCCCGGTTCCAAAATGGCAATTGATTTGTGCATGTTCCGATGCTCGGTCAAAAGCCCTTGCCATTTTTCATGCGCGCCGCCCTTCGACATCGTGGCACAATTGGATGGAAATTGTTTTGTTCTGTGCCTTGAGCTTTGTGTCTTCTTGTCTTCCTGGCCTCGTGTAATTGTTCATTCAAAGTTGTTGTCTCTCCCTGCACTTGATGCAACCCCAAGCGTGAGCATCCCTACTAACAAGACCACCCTGGCGCATTTCATTCAGGAAGTCTGGTTTACTTTTTTTTCTTTCTCTCTCGGTTAGATGATTTCCATTCTTGGCAATTGTATTGAAGGCCAAAACTATCTGCAGAAGGCGGAAACAATTCAAACACTGGCTCCAACTAAGAAACGAGAAAAAACACAACTAGGAAAACATAAAATTCCATCCTGCCTCATGGCCATGGGCTGCTGCCCTGTTGCTTCAATTTAGGTTCGGGTTTTCCATTTCGATGCTGCTGCAATTCAACTAGCTACTAACATGATGGGTGCCCTGCACGTAGATAGGTGATTGTGGGAGGAAGCCGGAAGAGCCGAAAGAAATTTTCCATATCACTCGGCTCTTTGTTGAACCAGGCAAAAGTTTGCTGTCTTCCGATATTCATATTGTATAGATTGAGCATGGTTCGGTTCGTTCCGTTATTAGTATCGTTCAGTAGTTGTCCTTTATTGAATCAACAATAATATAAAGTCAATATCTCAGTAAGATTGGAAAATAACAAAATAATAAATATTCTTGATCAACTAAAAAAATTAAAAATAACCCACAACTTAAAGTTTGATGTTTATTTTATTTTTTCTACGACTAACAATGAAACTCAGCATCATTTTGTGGTTAGTACCTTTCTCAATTATGGCTTGTCAGTAGTTCAAATGTCGAACAAAACACCATTTGATCATTTGATACAGAGCTGTGGGGTGTCCTCATTTATTCCTCTTTTGCCATTTTATTTGATTTAAAAGTATAAAAAGGAGCGGTGCATGTTATTTTCTTTTCTTAAATCAACGAGACTAAATTGTTTTGAAATTGGTTCACATGATTGAAAAAATTAATCGACACATGTCTAGGATTTTTAAAATGCCAAAATAAACAAACCTAATTAAAAAAAAATGTCCAGGATTTTCTAAGTGGTGAATCGTCACAAATTATATCCATTTGAGAAAATTGTTTGAAATTGTTTAAAATAAAAAAAAAGAATTTTTTGATGCATAATTCAACCAACTTCTGACATTGATCTAATTTTTCTTTGCGGTTAGAGTCTCTATGACCCGAACTTACTTTATCGGAATGATATCTCAGGAACAGTTAGGTAAGATACATGAAATTTGCTGACTTTTCCTAAAATGAGGAGCTTTGCAATTTCTCATTTTTAGATTTTTAAATAGGGTATAAATAGGTAACCAGAGTTACCCAGCAAAAAAGGACAAATATCCGGTTAGGGTCATATGGACCCAGATTATTGTTTTGTTTATTAAAGCAAAATGACTGAACTGATTTTTATAAACACTCCCAATTTGAAATTGTTCAAATGGCTGATATAAGATATTTCTTAAAAATATGAGTTAAGATTTTGATGGTTTTGAGAAAACGATCTTAAAGGCAAAAGGGCTCCTAAAAATGGGTGTCTTGATTGATTTGAACTCTGATAGGTTAAATAAGAGCTCATATTCAATCAATAAAAGAGATTGGTTTTACGGACCACAACTGGTTGTTTGAAATGTTCATCAAAAAACATTTTCAATTATGGAATAGCTAAAAGAAAGGAATTTTGATGAAAGAAATTCCATTCTGTTCAATTACATTCAATTCCACCGATAGTGATGAATAATCATGAAGAAACTGATAGGGTGACCAATTCTATGTAGTATAAAATCATAAAATTACAACATATTTAGGTCCCAATCTCTTGTATATTAACTCATATTTAACGATCTTTCACTCTGAGCACCAGGATAGTGGGAAGAACCGGCTCAAAGGGGGGGGGGGGGGGGGGTTTTGATGAATATTTTTTAATTAATCAAATAGTATCAATATAAAATTTTAGTTTCATAAATTAACAACTTTAAACAAAGTTTTTTTTATTTTTTTCCAAAATTCTTTTTTTTTATGATTTCTTAATCTATAATTGTGATTTTTACCATGTTTGTGTTTCTAAACTGACTCTGATTAAATTTCAAAATCAAATTTTATATTAAGAATAAAAGTTATGAATCTGTGATCTCCTTCAATGTGAATCCCAAATAAAATTTTCTTGTTGATATTTTAATCTTGTTTATAACGCTTGAGCCGTTTCAAATAAACAAACTATTGAAAAAAATAAAACTTAATTCCAAGCTAAATCTCAAAAGAAATTTTATCAACAAAAAATTATCAATAATATTTTTTTATTTCATAAATGAGCACATGCAAATAAAGTTATAATTTTTTTTTCAAAAATCAAGTTTTAAAAATGCATTCAGATTTTATTCTTAATTTGTGATTTTCACTAGGTTTGTGTTTCTAAACTAACCCTGATTGCATTTGCAAATTTAATTTTGAATCTAGAATCAATGTTATGAAACTTTGATTTCCTTCAATTTGATTCTTAAGTGCAATTTTCATATTGGAATTTCAATCTTAATTACAAAACTTAAATTCGAGCTCCATCTGAAAACAAATTTAAAATTTTAATTTTTAGCCTGAATTTTGCAATTTCAGCGTACATTTAAAATCTGATTCTAAGTTCCAGATTAAAGTTACTATTAATATGAAACCTAATACTGAAATTATAGGGTTCTGACCCTCAAACAAAAATCTCTTTCTTGATTCTGTATGAATTTGAACGAAAATTCCAAATGATGAAATTGAATCATTGAACTTTCTTATGTATCAATTCTGCATCGAATTTAGGATAAAAATTTTAAGTCCAAATTTTATATTTGGTTTAAATTTTAAATATTTTCTTATCATATTCTAAAATGATGTGTTTTGAAAATGAAAAATCCACCTTATTTTTATTAGAGATGCAAAATCAAATCAAATAACTAAATCAATATCAAAAAGAGAGAATTTTTTTTGAAAAACTGTTGTAAAATTTGGGACAAAGGATTAGATTTAGAGGTTTTGGACTTAGTTGTGAATCTAGATTGTTACTCTTGACTTACATAGATGTTCATAAAAATTTGATTAGAAATTTCAAATTTTATGTTTAGCAAAAAATACTTAGCTTGGCATTTTTGGGCCCTCATGGTGGGGGATTTAATTTTCAACTCCCCTCCTTCCCCATTCCTACAGCTATGCTGAACACAACTGCTCTGAAATGTTTAATTTTATTTTCAAATAATATTTCAAGTAATTAAATACGACACATCAATCAACTCAAGAATTTGCTAAGAAAACTTCGTTGCACAAATATACCCTCAATCTTATACACCCTTTTCAAACAGTGATAGAACACAAATATGGTAAAAAAGAACTTTTTACAAATGACCTGGTGTGCGGCATATGAAACAACTTAAAAAACTCTCATCATATAAAATAACTTTATAAGACATTTTCCTTAAAGATATTTTTGGAAGATTTTAGAAGGGATATTTCTGTTTCATACAACAGTTACCTACAACCAGTCAAAAAATTTTAATTTACTCAGTTTCAATCTTTGTTACTGTAAAACGGGGTAACATTGATCACCGGGTTAGCTTTGGTCATCATGAAATTTTGCCACATAATCATCAATAAATAAGTCTAAAGTAAAAATATCTTAAAACTTTTTTCTACGTTTAAAAACCTACATTTTGAGTTTTAAATAGGGTTCACTTTGGTATGTTTTTGAAAATTTAAAATGCAAGTAAAAATGTTATTTCAAAATCTTGAAATATCTATTTTTTCGAAGGCTCGCAAACAAACACCCTTCCTTATAAAATAAATGCGTTTAGAAGCAGTAGGTTGATTTATGTGACAGTTCAACTTTTTTTCCTTCGAAAACTTTTTAAAGTGTGTATAGTTTTTGTTGTATTTTGAGGTAAATGTTCGATGTTTAAAAAACTGGGATATGTTCCAAGAGTAACCCAGTCTTAGGCAAAAGGCTAGAAACCCTATCAAATAGTAAAGTTTGAACCAAAAAATTGAAGTGGAGTAGTCTGAGGGCTTCAATGAAGGCAATTTCGTTTTGTAGCTAAAATTTTGTAAGAAATGTTACAAAATTTAGCCCATTAATTTATGCAGCATCATTGTCCATCTTTCGATTTTAATTATTGTTCAGCCTTAACACATAAACTAGCATTTGTAAATAAGGATTTTTCATACTCGTTAAAACATTCAAAATAGAGACCGATCAATGTTACTCCAAAGCATAAAATTATAAACAATGATGAATTCAATTTTTAAATCAAATTTAAAGTAGTCTCATAAATTTTTGCAATCATGTTTTACGTTTAAAAGAGTTCAGTACTGGTTTTAAAAATATGAAACATTCGTCTTGACTGAAAAAATAATCGATAAATATTGAAAAGAGTGATCAATCTTACCCTGTTTTACGGTACTAATTTTTAGTTAATTTCAACAATATGCTGAAATATTTCTGTTTGTGTTTTTGGATAAAGAGCTCTGTTTTCTTAATGTTTTGAGTGAATGTGATTCAGTTCTGTTCTGTTTCAGTAAATTTACATATTTTTAAAAATCGTTTATGTTCATATCATTTTTATTACCTAGGAGTATAAAGATGGTAAATTCAATTCAAAAATTCAAATACCATTTATTACTGACGCGTTTTCAGAATTGACGGTTAAGTAAGCAATAAAAATGCAATTTTTAAAGACTTACTTACAGTTATAGTCATTGATTTGAAACGACAAAGTACCTAAAAAGAATATTGTGATTTTGATATATTAGTGCCTTACGGACAGTTGGACTTAGAGATGGGATTTCCCAATAGGAAATTTCTGGAAATAGAAAAAAAGGGGGAATTCCAGAATCCAAGGGAACGTTAAAAAATCCCGGGAATTCCTGAACCCAATTAAAAGTTCTAAATTACAAAGAAAAATTAAAGAAATTGATAAATTGGATCAGATTAAGAAATGAAAACCATATTTCTACCTATACGGCTTAGACTTGATTTTTTTTTTTCAAAAAAACAGTTTATAACATTAAATTTGATAAAAAAAGGGCTTTGGATATAAAATAAACTTTCTGCAAAAGTGAAAAACGACAAAGAATCTATATAAACAAAAAATTCCAGTAAAAATCGCTACCGCTAACCGCGCTGATTTTCGAGCATCGGAAAGGGTGCTCTATGGCTTGAAAATTCATCTTAATATATAATGTACACACTGCTACATGATGTTCACTTTTCTTCCTCAAGGGTCACCATCGTTGAAGTTTCCCTTTTTCACTATAATTGATAATGATCAATCAAAAATTTTTTTTTGAAAAATTCCATCTTGTAGCATAAAAACAAGTTTCAAACCTTCCTCAAATCCATTAATGACGGCAATCTACTCTGAATACTTCAATGGCCAATTTGTACCAAATACGAAGGAATAAGTTACCCGTTCATTCTTAACAACATCAAAGATCAAAAGAATAAACCCAAAGAAGCCATATTTGGTTAACTAGGACTCATTACTTCTAGTTAAGAAAAACCGGTTTAATTTGCCTTGTGATTTAAAAAAGTCGATTAAATATGGACACTTTATGTAATTTGACCCTTCAGCAACATACCATGATTTTTTTTTTGAAACATTTTATAAAAACGTGAACGATATTAAATATCTTCATACAAGTGAACTATGGCTGGATCACAAAAAAGGAACACACAAGTGCATTAAAACTTATCAACAAACTGTATATCAAACTTTTCTTCGAAGTTTGAAAATGAAACAACATGAAAAAATGCTCTGCCACCATCATCGATTGTTTTTTATCGGAACCAAAAATAAACTTTTTTCGTAAGAAAAGTCAAAATTACAAATTTGCGTTGCTCAACTTATCACTTAATTGGTGTGAAAAAACAGATAAAAATAGCTGAAGACAGTATTGAAACCGCCACACAGAATCTTACAAATCAGCATCTTAAATCGACTTCCAAACGCAGATGGCTATGAATTTGGTTTGCTGGTTTTGGTCCTTATGGTTTTGGTACTTATAGAAAAGTTCCCGTATGTAACTCAAGGCATGGCCGTACGAACGGGAAGGGGAAGGTTTTGGGGGTTAAACCTTCCCCATGACGATCCAAAAAAGCAAGCGAGGTATTCTACTCTACACTCATAATTTTAAATCAAATTGTAATGATAGGGTAAGGTAAATCAAGAATAACAATCTAGACTAAAAACTATAGCCATCCCAAAAAAACCATCCCAAGTTCAAAATTCTACTACTCTTTTTCAAAATCTTCTCATCTTATATATAAAAATGGAGGCATTTTCTTTGTGATAACATCACGTATGAATGGTCGGTCGGAATGAAGTGAAATTTAGTATCCGAGGGATTTTTGGGTCAGAGATGGTTTGTATAATAGTTTCAAGAATCTCACTTTTTTTGGAAGGGGGGTCCCCATACAAAATCTTTTCTAGACATCTTCTTATGTATAAAAATGGAGGCATTTCTTTGTAACAACATCACGTATGAATGGTCGTTCGGAATGAAGTGAAATTTGGTATCCGAGGGTTTTTTGGGTCAGAGATGGTTTGTATAATAGTTTCAAGAATCTCCCTTTTTTTGAAAGGGGGGTCCCCATACAAAACTATCTCTTCACATCTTATATATAAAAATGGAGGCATTTTCTTTGTGATAACATCACGTATGAATGGTCGGTCGGAAAGATGTGAAATTTGGTATCCGAGGGTTTTTTGAGTCAGAGATGGTTTGTATAATAGTTTCAAGAATCTCACTTTTTTTGAAAGGGGGGTCCCCATACCAAATTATCTCTTCACATCTCTTCTTATATATAAAAATGGAGGCGTTTTCTTTGTAACAACATCACGTATGAATGGTCGGTCGGAAAGAAGTGAAATTTGGTATCCGAGGGTTTTTTGGGTCAGAGATGGTTTGTATAATAGTTTCAAGAATCTCACTTTTTTTGAAAGGGGGGTCCCCATACAAAATTATCTCTTCACATCTTATATATAAAAATGGAGGAATTTTCTTTGTAACAACATCACGTATGAATGGTCGGTCGGAATGAAGTGAAATTTGGTATCCGAGGGTTTTTTGGGTCAGAGATGGTTTGTATAATAGTTTCAAGAATCTCACTTTTTATGAAAGGGGGGTCCCCATACAAAGTTATCTCTTCTTCACATCTCTTATATAAAAATGGAGGCGTTTTCTTTGTAACAACATCACGTATGAATGGTTGGTCGGAACGAAGTGAAATTTGGTATCCGAGGGTTTTTTGGGTGAGAGATGGTTTGTGTTATAGTTTCAAGGATCTTACTTTTTATGGAAGGTGGTCCCAATACAAATTCAACTTGATTTGTTACGAATTCCATAAGAATCTATTCGCATGCACGAAGCAGTTAAGGACGTGTTGATGATATTAAACATTTATTACGATTTATACTTCAGAAGGTAAAACGAAGTTTACCGGGTCAGCTAGTTTGTTCATAAAAATTCAGGTCTGAATAAAAAATATTATATCAAATCAAACCTATTTCGGAGGTACTGATTCCATATTTCTATTTTCGTAATTCAGATTCTGTATCCAGTTCCGGTATCTTGATTTTCAGTTCGAATAATCATAAGAAACCAGAAATGATAAGCTTGCTTTCAAATTTAATTTTGCATTTCTAATCAAATTTGAATTATGTTTTTCGAGATCATATGCATTTCATCATGCAGATTCATTTATGAAGGCTCCAAAACTAGGCTCAGTAAATCTGATCTGATCTGGAATTAAGACTCGGAAATCGAATGTTTTTGTACATTTCAGAAATTGTATAGAAACTCGGGTACAGATTCAAGCTCAATTTTTGAATTCAGGTTCAGAATTCAGATTCAGAAAGCAGATTCAAAATTCAAAAAACAAAATTCTGAACAACACAACACTTTAATTTTTCAGGAATTCAAGAGATCATGAACTAAAGATTGCTTGTCAATTCCATTTCCAGATTTCAAATATTTGATCAAAATAAGTTTGTACCAAAAAAATTTCCACTGGATTTTTATTATAGAATTGATTCTTCATGAAAATTTTTTGCTGTTAAAGAAACATGTATATGCACAAAATTTTATATTTTCTTCGTGTACCATTTAATATTGAGTTTTTAATCCAAATTTTAAACTTTAATTATAAATTTGGTTCAAGATTGCATCAAGCAAATTTGATCCGATAAATTATTATCTCTTACTCATTTTTTTTCTTAAATTTAATTTATTGTCATCAAAAGTTAAAATTTTAGAATTTGGAAAGAGTTTGGAAGATTGGGCCAGATTGAATTGAGTATAGATAAAGATTTTCAAGAAATGGAAGGCTCTCCTAATAAACTTATTTTATGCTCAAATTGACAAAGTTTGATCTAGCAGACTTTTAAAAAAAAAATTAAGATTTAAACCATCGATGAAATCGAATTTAGCTTCCCTTTTAGATTTGAGACCAGTTGTTCAAAGTAACGGTTGCATACGAAAACTTTTAATATAGTTAAAAAATATAATTTGTTTTAATTTTTTTATGCATTCGTGCTTTGTTGGGCAAAAAATCATGGATAAAAATCAGTCATTAGTCGGTTCTTCCTACGGCCCTGACTCAAGGTGACTGTCTAGATAACGATAAGTTATTCCTTAGTCCTCATGAGTCGAATTTCCATAGCAGAGCACAGAGATCCACATTCGTCAGGCTGACATGATACACGATCAGATTTTTATTTGGAAATTCTACGTATATTAATCTATTGCCTTCTACGACCCGTTACAATTTTAAGGAAAAGTTCTATTAGATGTGCTGTATGATAAAAGTTCATGAGTGCCTCCAAAGCTTTCAGCTCATCAACCCTAAAATATTCAGAGCAGTTTCCTGTTCAGTAATTTTCTTACATAGAACAAATGACTATGAAGGTTAAAATTTTTTGATAAATATAAAATAGAATGGAATAATTCAATTCTATTCGAGAGGCGATGCAAGTTCAAACCCATTTTTTCAACAATACTAAGGTGTCATGGTATTTTTTGCGGGTTATTTCTGAACTATGCGACACTTCAATGTTTTGGTGAGCTTGATTTGAACTCTTTTGCCTGGTGAAATTTTCAAACACATAACATCAGTTAAATAACTTAAAGCATCCAGCAGTCATATTCCAAAAAAATTCAAACCAAAATTATTCCATTATCATGTTAACACAGCCCTTTAAGCTTTTACACGAGATAATCTCTACAGAAATTGAATTGTGCCCACGACGGTCAATTTAGTTTCTAGCTTGCTTTCCGCCTTACCTACTATTAATGAAACGAAAAAAAATCCTTCCTTCCTTCTGGCTGCACAAAAAGGCGATCCGATGTTCGTTACATTTCTCTAGGCAGCCTGAGCCTGTCGAAAACTCGGAAACGGGAAAAGAAAATCGACAGCAAAAAAAATCAATGGAATCTTCCCACACCCACCTCTGCACTTACTTATGACGACGCCGCCTCAACTTTTCCTAATGGCTCTAAGGTTAGGTTCCATTTCCAGGTTTTCCCTTTTTTGGTCCTTTTTTTCTCTTTCCATTTCCCTGCGAATGGAAAGGTGGATGGATGCTCCCGGTTTTCTTCTTGTCTGCTATTGACTACTTACTCACTCTCAGCCAAACTGGGTCATCAGTAAAAGCAGAAGAGTGGCTGCCATACGAAAACGACGTCTGCCGACCGAAAGAATAGAATTTTTGGGTTTTTGAAAAGTTTCAGCCGGGAATTCAACATTCAGTTTTATGATTCTCCCATGCACACCCACACTTGTTGTGGGAGCACATCTGCTAGTGAACTAATTCAGTTTTATTTTTAAATTTTAAAGATTTTTAAAGGTTTAATACGGTTTTCAAATTCACTTAAAAGTTCTAGAGAATCTCTTAAATTTTTTTAAATACTAAAAGCATAAGTTATATGTATCCATTTAAGATCATTCTGTATTAAAAGTATTTTTTTCTAGTCTAAAAGACTGTTGAAGACATTCGTTTAAAATGGATGAATTATTCTACCGATCAGCAAACATCGACGTGGTGTTGCTGTTTCTGCGTTTTAAGAGTTTTCCTATTTTACTGCTTTTTTGTGGCTTTTATTTTGTGTCTTTCTCCTAGAGCAGCCAGAGAGTTCGCCCCCGGAGGGAAAATGAGCTGGAATAATTGTTTGCAGCTTGTTGGTCCCTCCGAGTAGACCGGGTTCAGTTGAGGATTTGAGCCAGTAGTCCGTTGTGTTTTCCTTTCCCGCGTCTGACAACGAACGGGTTTCCAGTTTCCTGCTTTCGAATTAGTATCGATTCACAACGTGAGTGAATCACAATGTAATTAAGAAACTTTTGTTTTCGAAAAACCACCGGAAGCTCCGCTATTCGCTTTTTTGAAAGAATTTCGAATTTTCTTCTAATTTAAATATCAGCATCCAGTTTCACGGTTTGTTTTCTCCATGTGAATACAAATGAGAGATGGATCCATGCATGGTTCGAGCTGCCCTTCAAAGGAGGTTGAAATTGATGATTTCATCTTACAATTTGGTTTCGAGAACATTAAAACAAGATAAAAACATTGCAATGCATTGCAAGAACATGAGAATATTACAACTAACATTGTAATTACGTAGTTTTAAGGGTGTCCCATTGTGTCTTAGCACGATTAAGATTCAACCGTTGTCATTCCGGATGAGGTTTAAACAGCTGATTTTTGCTGTGTGTTGTTGTTTACAGTTCAACTTGAAACTCTGAATATCTTGAGCTCCAGTTTTCATAAGTTTCGAGAAAATGGACAAAGAAAGGGGAGGGAATTAGCTTTATGGACAAAGAAAACTTTGGTGGACAAAACTTTGGACCGGAAAGTCAAGTGTTCTGGTACAAATCCAACAAAGTCGCACCGAAGGTGTAGAATCCGCTAGATTTTCTTCTATTTTGTACTATTCTGTACTATCGAAACAACTTAGTCAATTTTCATTAATAACATGAGAGAGTGATAAGACTTAATCAATAAGATTACTTTATTCCTTACCTTCAAAACAGGAATGTCTTAAAAAAATCAAATATTCTAGAAAAGTGTGCCAAATGAAGCAAAACTTTTATACTTTTTGCTCACATAATTTCAATAAATAAAAATAATTTTCCTTTAAGTGATTGATTTCGTTCCGGATCGTCCCAATAAAAACTTAAAATCTTCGAGTGGACTGTATTCACTTTGGGAACGACCTGAGGAACACTTCACAAACTAACACTTAATTTTTACCACCGTGGGTGCAATTAAGGCTGCCAACCACGTAAGCCCTTTTAAGCACAGTTAAAGTGCTGTGATATTTATCACCATGAACTATTTCTTCCACTAATAAGACCGGACCGATATGGGATAATTCAACTTTTATTCCCAACTTACACCAAGCCGACGGGTGTAAATTAATTAGCCGATGTTGTCTTGTTAGAGGTTGCTGCGAACTGATTTTATTGACCATAGTAAACAAATCGAACGAGCACGATCAACTGGGCAGAAGCATTCGGACGTTAGAGAGTGAGTTCTCAGGAGAGAACTCACTTCTTGTTTATTCGCTGGGGTGGCTCTTACTTTATGGCAACTTTTTATCCCGATCCTAAAGAGATATTTTGGTTGAGAAATGTTACAAAATGTGACTTTACGATTCCTTTCCATCACTTCAAATGTTTCCAACATGATAAACTCATTATTATTATGTCAATTGTTTGAGTCTAATATAAACTTTATAATGCCAAATTTTCAAAGCAATGCAAAACTCAAAACATTAAAAAATTTTAACAATGTTTGTTGATGGTTCAATCGATCTAGAGTTCAAGAGATCTAGAGATTCAAGAGATATATCTTCATCTTCATGACATAATCATTGCATAGCACCAAATTGCTTTTAATAATTTAAGAATAAAGGAGCTGGTAAGAAAGACTTGAAAGATTGACTTTTGATCTGAAAAATCAATTAAAACTTTACGAAATTATTTGATCAGCTAAAGGGTGATATGGTCAAAATTTGGTCAATATCAACTTGACGTATTTCTTTAAATATTGCATTTAAAAAATCTGAATACCCCTCATTTTGAAGGTGTGAGTGGGCGTGTGTGTAGAATGTTGCTCCTATTTTGATTTTGGAATTCACTCTTCAGTTGTCAAAATGCCGTCCAAGGATGCTGACGAAGTTTAACTGCGTGGTAATGGACGACGAAACCTACGTCGAAGCCGACTACAAGCAGCTTCCGGGACAGGAGTTTTATACGGCAAAAGGAAGGGAAAAGGTATTAGATATTTTTATGCACATGAAACTGTCAAAGTTCGCGAAGAAATATCTGGTTTGGCAAGCCATCTGTACCTGTGGCTTGAAAAGCAGCATTTTCATAGCTTCCGGGACTGTCAACCAAGAAATTTACGTGAAAGAGTGTTTGAATAAACGTCTGCTGCCTTTCCTGAAGAAACACGATTGTTCCGTACTATTTTGGCTGGATTTGGCATCTTGCCACTACGGTAAAAAGGCCATGGAGTGGTACGCCGCCAACAACGTGCGGGTGGTTCCCAAGGACAAGAACCCTCCCAACACGCCAGAGCAATAAACCGATTTCACCGATTTACACGCATTACAGTTCTCTTGTTCAAATTTTGAGCGTATCACCCTTTAAGTAATTTATTTGAATAAAACTAAAACTAATAATATAGTCAATAGGTTTATTTATCGATAACTTTTGATTTTGCAATAGATGAAGACACCCTAAATAGAAGAGTAAGACTCCTTTAATCAAGTTTTAAGTCTCCTTAAACTAGGATTGCAAAAGCGAGATATGTCCCGCCTTTTTATAAAAATGTACTGCCATCCCACTTTTTCTTCTCTTTTTTCTGGTCGCTTTTTTTTTAGAAAACTGTTGTGGAAGACTCAATCCTTTCTGATTCTGCCACTCAATTATTTTTAAATCCTTTAATTTTTTTTCTTATTTCTGAATTCAAAACTAGAAATGTTCTAACCCGACATTCACCGATAAGGCTGTTAAAAGTTAAACGACATGTTTATAAAATTTTACTGACTTACACTGGAAAACCCTAAATTTTGTCAAAATGCATTGATTCAACAGATAAAATCATTCAAATTTGATGTTTTTGAGGTTTTTTTTTCTCTTAACAACCCCTTTTTCGTAGTCGATATAAGACACATTAAATAACTCGTTTAATTCTCAGCATTTAAGGTTGCCAGAATGTTTTCCAGAGATACATAGCTTTAGCGGACGAATCTGGGCAATTTTATCTAAAAATCTGGCAAAATCCGGGCAAATTTGGTGAAATCCACGGAGTTATTGAATAAAAAGCAAAAAGAATACACTTGAAAATATATTTTTGCATTTAAACACAAATGCAGATTTTAAATCATATTAAGATAAAATTTCCTTAAATAAATTGCTTTTGAACGCAAAAATTAAAAAAAAAATATAATAACTCAGTTTAAGTTTTTTTTGTTAAATTAAAAAAAAAAGTGAATAAATCTGTGAAAATCTAGGTTTATTATCGGGCAACCAGGTTGGACCAAACTATTCATGAATTATGTGTCAAAAATCCGAAAAAGTCCAAGTAAATCCGGAAAATTTGGCAAGCTTATCTTAACTTTAACATAATAATCTAGTTCTAGCGAGCTGTTTCTCTGAAATCCTAGCATAATCCCTTGAATGTAAAGGTTTAGGTAAGAGTCAAATTCCGTATAAATCAGAAAAGGACTACCGTGCGAAAGCAAATCAATCAAACATTGAATGAGTTGAATTGAATAAACTTGGTAGATAATTTAAAACGGCTGTAAAAAAAATTAAAACTTTTTCAAATTTCTGTTTTTGAATTACTTTGAACTACAACATTTTCGACTTGAATGTTCGCAGTATATAAAGATGAAAGTTTTCTTGAAAATTCAATTTTTCAAAAAAAAAATCATTTATCTAAATTTGGCTTAAATTCTATGAACTTTTTAAGTAGAAGGAACTATACATGTGTACAGGAATAGTCATCAAAAGTTTGATTTAGAAGAGTTTCTAAAATGTCCCGCTTTTTTCGAAAAAGTCCATTTCCAGGATCAGAAAATGCAAAAGAAGAGGAGTTGCTATATGTTTAAAGATAAAATGAAATCAAGAGCATGGGATCAATTTTCCCCATTTTTCCCTAATGATTTGGAATTGTCTACATGTTCACAATTAACCTATCAAAAACTTATGTCGTCTGAAAATTTAACCAATTTACCGGGTGGTTGAAAAGAAATGGCGTTTGGAAACAAAGATCGTAGCCATATATGTTCGAAAAATTATATTTCACTTTGTCAGCTAGGTTTAAGCTAGGTTTATTTGGTTTTACAGATCATATATCGACAAAGAATACCAGCATTTTTTAAGATTTGAACCAATGTGGGTTATCTATCTTAAATTTTTTTGAGAACCACAGGTAACAAGGACTATGGATTGTTTTAATAGTTAAATGAAATTGAACTTTATAACTTTCCTTAAACTGACTTATGCTGTCTTTTACCCACGCTCAAGACAACGATATGAAAGAAGTTTAATAAAAACCCGATTTAATACATTTGACAGTGGATTGTAGCCTTTCTTACAGCCTGTAAATTATATTTGGATACACATGACATAATAGAATAAATGAATGATAGATTTATTAAATCTGAGTTATTGTTCAAGAATTTCGAACTTAGCAATTCCTAAATGAATATAAGAAATGAAGATTCCAAATCGTTTATAGGATAAAAGTATTTTGAAATAATTATAATTTTCAAATCAATAACATAATTTGGAACTTATTGAAATTTATTGAATGATTGAATTCTGGAATATCTTGTATGATCCCGTTTCTGTGACATTATGATATTGAATTTATTAAATAGAAGAGGTCTAAAAATGAAGAATATAATTTGAAAAAAAGATGCCTAACCATGTGTTTCAAATAATTCAACCTCTCAAGTAAAGGAAGCAAATGAATTGAAAAAACAATTGGGAAAAATAACAACTGCTAGAGTAAAATACGATCCTTCACAGGAGGTTACAGTAATCGATCGAACTAAGCATTTTGACAACTTTTCATTCTGTCAATTTCGTCAATTTTGTCAATTTTGTCAATTTTGTCAATTTTGTCAATTTTGTCAATTTTGTCAATTTTGTCAATTTTGTCAATTTTGACAATTTTGTCAATTTTGTCAATTTTGTCAATTTTGTCAATTTTGTCAATTTTGTCAATTTTGTCAATTTTGTCAATTTTGTCAATTTTGTCAATTTTGTAATTTTTTTCAATTTTTTCAATTTTTTTCATTTTGTAAATTTTGTCAATTTTGTCAATTTTTTCAATTTTGTCAATTTTGTCAATTTTGTCAATTTTGTCAATTTTGTCAATTTTGTCAATTTTGTCAATTTTGTCAATTTTGTCAATTTTGTCAATTTTGTCAATTTTGTCAATTTTGTCAATTTTGTCAATTTTGTCAATTTTGTCAATTTTGTCGGTTCGTTCAATTATTGAAAACTACAAAAACTTCTTCAATTTTCAACCGATTTTGATAAATAACCACTTGAAATCTTGTTCCAAGTTAACATTCAAGCACAGAAGAAAATAAGATTTTTTAAATGTTACCATCAAGTCTCAAACTTTCGCTGAAACAAAATTTTCTCTAAAAAAAAACGATTTTTATAATTTTTCTATCAGTAAGTCACTAACATCAACAAGACTGTTGATCATACGCAAAAATAGTGTTAATATGATCGATAAAAAATTTATTCACCTTTAATATGCAAAAAGAGGATTTAAAATTACTGTTATGCCGTCCGAGTTTTTTTAATCTACTAAGTACAAGACCTTTTTTTTATTTTTTCGAAATTTCATATTTGGAGCATAACTCAAAAACGGTTCTACTGTGATTTTTTTGAATTTCATTTTCGGATTCAGCGCCCGATTTCACATTAAAAATATTGGTCAGTCAATCAAGTTCACGATGTTTTTAAAATTTTGTAAACTAGTGTAATTGGCGTTTTTTTCATTGTCTTCTCCGATTATTATCAAGTTTACTGAAATAGGGATTGCGGATTTTCCTCCTAATAAATCGCCTTAGATTATTATTTTTACTGATTTTAACAACTAGGATTAATCATTCCGTTTGTAAGGATAAAGTGCCGTTATGAAAGCAATTCCTTTTCTGAATTAGCAATCCTTGCATTAATTACTGTTTTACATTATCATTACAATATTTACTAAGGACTGAAAAAACTTTGTAGGAATCCTGCAACAGTATGTGGATGATATGGTCTTCCCAGATGTGTAGAAGCGGCAGCGATTGGTGCTCCTGCCAAAACCAGGCAAGCCACCTGGTGAACCATCAGCGTATCGCCCGATATGTCTCCTGGACACTGCTGGCAAGGTTCTAGAAAAGGTGTTACAGAGTAGGATCCAGCTCTACACCGAAGGTGCGAACGGTCTATCCGACAAACAGTTTGGTTTTCGGAAAGGTCGTAGCACGGTGGATGCCATTCGACAGGTTATAGAAAGGGCTGATGAAGCCAGGTTGAAAAAAACGGAGAGGAGATCGGTTCTGCGCAGTGGTCACTTTCGACGTAAAGAACGCGTTTAACAGCGTCAGTTGGGCAGCGATTGCGTCGTCGCTCATCAACATGAGGATTCCGGCATATATCTGTAGGATGGTGGAGTGTTACTTCCGTGACCGCCAACTACAGTATATGACCAGCGAGGGACTGGAAACAGCGAGAGTCTCGGCAGGGGTTCCACAAGGATCAATACTTGGCCCGGTATTGTGGAACATTGTCTACGACGAACTGCTGAGACTGCGTCTCCCCACAGGAGTGAGACTTGTGGGATTCACTGATGATGTAGTTCTCCTGGCATCGGGCCCGTCAACGGAGGAGGTCCAGCTACTCGCCACAGTAGCTGTCGAGAAGGTGGAAAATTGGATGCGCTCCAAGAGCCTACGTCTGGCTCACCACAAGACCGAGATGGTGCTGATCACCAACCTGATTTTAGCACAATCAGGGACGATCGCAGTTGGACCGTGCGCAATCGAGTCCAAGCGTGCGATAAAATACCTGGGGGTGATGATCGGCGATCCGCTGCAGCAGAAGGAGGGTCCTGGCGAGTGTGACCTCGTCCATTCTGCGTTACGGAGTGGCAGCCTTGAGCAGGCAGTGTAATCTGCAAAAGCTCTGCAGCGTGCAGCGTCTGATGAACCTGCGTGTAATCAGCGCATACCAAACGGTGTCCTCGGTAGCTGCTGATGTTGTGGTGGGGGTCATGCCCATCTCGATCTTGCTAGAGGAAGATACCTTCTGCTACGAGCACAGGCACATGCCCGACGTGCGGAAACATGCCAGAGAGACGTCGCTGTCCAACTGGCAGCACCAGTGGGACAGCTCGGAACGTGGCCGGTGGACCCATCGCTTGATCCCTGCAAGACACAGTTCCTGACTGGTCACGGATGTTTCATGCAGTACCACCATCGGTTTGGACACGTGGCTCCACCATCCTGTCTAACCTGCGGGGACATAGAAGAGACACCAGAGCACGTAGTGTTCAACTGTCCAAGGTTCGAAGAGGTACGTGCTAACATGCTTGCCGTCTGCGGACCGGACACGACAGCCGACAACATCGTGCGGAGAATGTGCGAGGACGCCAATACTTGGCGCGTTGTCAGCGATGGGTTCACCCGGATCATGACTGCCCTGCAGAGGAGTTGGAACCAGCACCAGTCCGCGATCGGTGTAGGGTGACTCCTTCGTCGGGGAGCACCTGAGTAGTGTGCGTCCGACCCTGGCATTAAAGCATACAAAGATAAGACAATACCTTCTGCGTATGCCGAGCTGCTAGGTACGTCGCGCGTCTGTGTGTAGGATACCTCCAACGTTACCGTCGCGAAGTATCCGAGTCGAACGCACCCTCTACGATGGAGGCTGTGGGGATAAGACATGACCTTCTCCGCAGTCGAACTCGTAGGGGGAAGAGTATTCACGTCGCGGAGTACTCTCGGGTAGAGTGGTCTCACATCGCCGTCGGATTAGCCACTCGAGTCGGGTAGGATGACATCACCGTCGGGATTCATCTGAGTCGCAAGCGTCTAAGACCCGTACGTGTGCTGTGACAGGCGCGAGTCTAGGATAAGCTGCTCTCGATTCGGCGGGCAAAAAATCCTAGGGTTTCCAGCCAAAAAGGGAGGAGGAAGACCGGACCACGGTCGGAGTAGAATGCCCTTTCGGCGGGGGGCATTCGAGTAGTGTGCGTCCGATCCTAGCAGTAAAGCATACAAAGATAAGACTATACCTTCTGCGTGTGCCGAGCTATTTAGGTACGTCGCGATCGTTGTGTAGGATGCCTCCACCGCCGCAGAGTATCTGAGCAAAACGCGCCCCCACGAGGGATAAGACTATACCTTCTTCGCAGTCGAACTCGTAGGGGGAAGAGTATTTACGCCGCGAAATACTCTCGGGTAGGGTGACTTCACGTCGTCGGCGGGTGAGTCACCTGAGTCGGTGTAGGATGAATTCTTCGCCGGGAATCATCCGAGTAGTCTTTCGTAAAGCCCCGGACGTGTGCTGTGACAGGCGCGTGTCCAGGATAAGCAGCTCTCGATCGGCACACGAACGGGCAAATTGGAGAGGGCCTCGAGCCAAGCCAAGCGGAGCCAAGATCTCGAGTCGTTAGAGGAGAGGTCATTGGTCTCTTGCAGTGGTCTCAAACAGAGGCGGAGCGCACGATTTTCGTGGGAACCAAGTTAGTCTCGAGTTGCGAGTAAAGGCCGGATCTCGAGCCGTTAGAGGAGAGGTCCTTAGTCTTGAATCGTAACGAGAGGCAGGGTATATATGCTGGAGTTTGGCTCGAACTGGAGTTGCCGATGAGCGCTTAAGCGCGGACTTGGTCTCCCATCTCGGGTATAGCCTTCGTTGCAGGTCCGGGTGGGAATTATGGCCAGAGGCCCCAGGTGGACTTAATGGCGTAGGGGTACTTAGTATCATGAGTCGTCCAATTGCACCCATGGACCGCTCGCCGTGCCTTGGAATGCAATCCGTAAAAAGGATACACCGCCTGAGTGATCAACTAATAAAAAAAATACCTTCGACAAATGTTATTAGTAAGAAGTAATAAACATGAAAAAATGTATATTTTTACAGTTGTAATACCAACTTCGTTGTATTTGCATTCAACAATAAGTAATTCACTACAGAAACATAGTTTTACATTTGTTTCTGCAACCGATGTCTTGTTGTTATTCGACCATGGTGTGATATTATTTTAATTTACGTTTAAAAGCATGTACAATTGTTTCTCGTCAATCAGCAACATTGTGGTACAGATGAACTTTACTTCTCTCTGTTTGCACTACCGGCCAAATTCAGGTTCATAAATTTAGTACAAAGTATCAACAACTCATGATAATCTAAAGACCCCCTTTTGCAACATCATCATCTGCGGGTAGTGATTAAAGTCAAATAATCGGCTATTGACGATGGAAAACCGAGAATTTAATAATAGATGAACGGATGAATAAAAAATCTACATAGGCCATCAGTCGAGTTCGGTACGGCAGCTTCCGACTCAGCAGCATTGACAATAATGGTCCAGATGCTTTGGAGTTTTCCATGTGAGCAATTTGGTCCTCCGATAATGCCCCGGTCGGAAGGATTTTTTCTTTCTCCCTGTTGCAATGGTAGAGGCTGTAAAAATGGGTGCTGAACATGAAAAAAGCACATAAACGCTTCCACAATTGTTGGACCCAGCTGAGCATCCTTCCACATTGAGCCTTACAGTTAGGCGAGTGATGAACGAACGAACATTCCCATTCACATACCATCGCGTACGGATCGCTAGATGTTTATTTTTTATTTCTCCTTTACTTTGGCGCTACTCAACCGTGACAGCGACTTGCCGTATTGGTGTGAAAATGGCACACAAATAACTGCAGAAGGAAATCGATGGACGGACAATATGGCATTGGCGTGGCTCCGGGGGAAAAATGCAGGAAAGGAATGATGAAATGACTGCTGCACAACATTGAGTCAGGAAGCATACGTATTAACAGCTATAGGTAGGTTGCTGGAGTGGGAAACAGCAATCTAGTTCAGCAGGGAGCCTACAGGCAATCCACATGGAACTTGTTACTGGATATGACACCCCGGCAACATTCAACTAGCGAATGCTGTAACGGCTTAAGCCCGGCTTTCGGCATGGCGCGTGTATGGGAGTTTTTACGTTACCGAGAAGGCAAACGAGAGGCGGGTGTTGAAGGTAATCCTTGGAGACGAAGTAACTAGTTCGTTCGGTATATCCATATCCGATGATGATGGTAACATGGATCAGACATACCTTCATACCTACTATCCTATATGGAATCAGGTAAAGGCCCCGGTTCGATAAAGTTTTGTACGGAATCCGGAAATAGGTTTTTTTCTGCCAATGTGATTCTGCAGAGCGGAGCCGTTTAATTTGGCGGCCGCTTCGGAAGCCCAGTGCGTTTCTAAAAGGAACAGGCTCCCGTGAGAACAACAGCGTTGAGAGTTTAAGTTACATTTTATTCGGCTTAAAATTTACATTCAGGAAATAATAACTACCGATACTAAACATAAAAAATTGAAGCTCTTTTTCGCATCTTTTGAGTAAATCATTCCTCAAGAAACCAGAATCATTATTCAACCGTTCTTAGGGCTTAATACTTTTGCAATAGTTTATTTAAATCCTTAATTTTGAAAATCAAAAGCCCCAAAGCTTTTTTTTTTTTGAAAAAATGAGCAAGCCTCATGCTATCTATTTTTTTAATAATTTTAATGCTCGAGATGCTCTTTTTCAGATTAAACGCACGTTTTGTTTAAAAATTTATTCAATTGGAGAGTTTGCATTGTAAAAACTGTTCATGAAAAATTTTCAAGGTGACAGGTAATTCAAGAGAAACGTGAGGATCAAAGGAAAGAAAGAACATATGCCGCAAATATCATGAATTTTACTAAAAAGATACAATGGCTCATTGACAGGATTTGAAACGCATTAGCCGATTACACGAGGGCAGGCGCGGTCCCCCCAAGCGGCAAAAAAACGTTACGAAGTACTCGCAAACGCTGGATTTTATATAAAAACTAAGAACTTTTCTTAGTAGGTGTACTTTCGAATTCTCAAATTTTTCCACTCCGTGGGGGGTTTATTCAATTTATTAATAACTTATTAGCTTAAAATTAAAAAGAAAAGTCGGTCCGCCAAACTAAACCAGCTGAAACTTGCAACTTTCTGGACCGAATTTCACCAAATAACTTTTGTTGAGGTAAATACAGCGTTGAATTCGAATTTGCTAACCATATACGCTGCCGGCCATAAGTTTGGGATCACCCCCTCAAAGAAAAGCTAATTTGTTTGGTCATATCTCAGTCATCTTATGACATATTGCATTTCGTTTGATCTCATTCTTAAGTCGATGAGCAAAACCTTCTTCGTATGTTATTAGAAAAATGTATATGTTAACATAATTTGACTAAAACTTGGCAGTTGGAAAATTACCTAAAAATCGCACTTTATATTAAACCCGATCAGTTCAGGGTTGGGTGGGCCGAATTTAAAAATTGAGTTGCTTTTGAATCTTTTTTCATAAATATCAAAACATCAAATTTTTTTAAATTTTTTGCTCAAAATTTGCATAGTGCTTTTAATAGATAAAATAACTACTTAACTTATCGATTAAAAGTTGGGGCTCGATCCTCAGTATGGTGTATAAGTTATAATTTTCAAAGGGTTCTCGGGATGAATCATCCCCAAGGATGAAAATTAACGAAAATTTTCTATCAACACTTTTTCGCAGTGAACATCTAAGATTTGCAAGTTGTTTTATAAAAGGATGTAAAAATAAGTGTATTGAGAAAATTTGTTAAAATTTTTTACTATTTTTCTCTAATTTCAAATTTTTAAATTACAAACCTTTAACAATACAAACCTACAAAATACAAGTCTTATTTGCAACTGTCGACCCCCCCTCCACTCTGTTTCTCAAAATAACTGTTTTTTCGCCAAATATTCACAATTCTGCACCAAGGTGAACATGATGCAACCGCCCGACACGAGCGTACAAGTTGAGCTTCATCGGTCGACTGCTGGATGAATGACCCTGATAGTTAAACTCCCTTAAAAAAAAGACTGCTCGACCGTCCATCGATACACTCAATGAATATCTCACAGGCCTATGCTCATAACCTGATGAGCCTCCTTCTCTCTCTGATTTTTGAAAATAAACCTGATCTTCCCTGATAATTGTGGGTGTGATGAAAAATGGGTAGTAGGGAACTGCATAAAAAAAAAAAAATTGAAAGTAATTACTTCGAACGAAATTTCCGTTGAACCAACCCTGCACGCATGTGTTCTTGTGCCACACATACGAGATATACATAAAGTGTATCGATGGAAGCTCGACTTGTACGCTCACGTCGGGCGATTCCATCACATTCACCGTGGTGTAATTGACTAACGCGCCGTTGTACTGAAGCGGAGATTGGAGGTTCAAGTCCTGTCGATGAGCTGGTGTATCTTTTTTGAGATATTCAATATATTGATGGCTTATGATCTTCCTTTTCTTTGATCTTCATGTTTCTCTTAAATTATCCATCACCTTGAAAATATGATTATTTACCAAGAGAGAATCATAAAGATTTTATGTTTATGTTCTTACATTACCAAAAAATTTTATGAGTGTTGTTAAATATCCGCAGCCCATGGCGTAGAGAGAGCCAGCAGATCGTGGCCTAGAGGATAGCATACTTGTCTTCTAAGCCAACGTTCATGAGATCGAATCCCGGTCGTGACATAACCTGGCACACATAGTATGACGAAGGTTGGCGGTTTTAGCATTAGTGTAATGCTAGCCGGGTATACCTTGGAATTGTACGCCTTAATGATGCAGCACATGCATGTGGATGGATCTTTTCAAGGAAACTTAGATTGCACTTGGAGATCCTACCTAGTTATGTGTGTGCTCGTAGTGCTACCGGTAAACAAATGCAACTTCAACCAATAGTGCAGAGGTGTCAAGTAGCATAGCAAAGTAAAAATAATAACGCGGGGTATTTAATACCACAATAGATCAACTTAATGGTCGCAGAGGACTCTCTCCCCAACAGGAAAAAAAACGACGTAGAGATAGCCTTCAAGTCTTCCAAGCTAACGGGCATGAGATCGAATCCTGGTCACGCACGGCACATATAGTACACTTTCTGTAAGTTGGTGATTTTAGCATTTGTGAGATGCTAGCCTTCATATACTCGAAAAATAAGAGTTAAGAAAAAGGAATCTCTTCGCGGAAACGTCAAATTTAATTTAGATCATGTATGTATGTGTTTGTGTTCCGTGGGCATGAGAAGAGGCTCATTTATATCACTTTGATTATAAATGGGTATGCGTTGTCGCGCAAGATCTAAAAGAATCGAATAGTGATAGTATCACACCAGATCTTGCGAACACGAACGAATCACTGATGAACAGAACCTACGTGTTGGCCCCACGGCTTTAAACAAACGTCTTACCAGTGTTCAATATGGTCCGATCAGTAATGATTGTTTGACCTGATATAATTTTTCATACAATTTGTTTAATTAAGTTTTTATATTTCAGGTCCGGTATTCTGTAGGTTCAGATGTGTCCCCGTACCCTAGGCTGTTATGGGTCACGGGTTAATAACTGTTCAATGTGTTACTAGGCAAGGTAAAGGTAGAAGTATTCGCTTCCCGAATGCTCTAGTAAGTGTGCATTTGCGATTTATGAATTTCGAAGGCTTATTCTTAAATCAAACATTTTACAAGAACAAGAGGCTCATTGGATCAGAATGCTTTTTGGACAGTTTCCTGTTAACAATAATTCTTTCTCGTTTCAACGCTTTTTGGTTGATTTGTCTATTGTTCGGTTAGGCTTGAAATTCAATTAAGGTAGACGAAGAAAGATGTTACGATTTTGTAAAACAATAATATAAAGTCAGTCCAGGAAGATAATATTGGGAATTAAAAATAGGAGTGTTATTTATTTCAACCGAAACAGATTGAGGAAAGTTGCTCTGAGAAGATGTTCAGAGTTAGCGATGAGGCTTTAGAGGAACATTAGACATTAGCCATTAGTAGTATGCTCTTGTTCGGTTATTTATCAATTATTTTATTGTTTGTGTAACGTAGATTTTTTTACAATTGCTGCAGTGACAAACGGAGACACCGGACCAGGGCACACTTGGTTGTTCAAATTCTAAGGTAAAAAGAAATACAATAATTTACCTGACAATGCCCAAAAACGGGTAGAAAATAATTTAGCACTACCAGAAAACACCCAGAATAGGGTAGGTAGACCCAAAAAACAGACAACGGCACAACTGCCGAGCATTCGGAGGTTTTTGCTACCTAGTAGTAGCTTACCTAACCCGAACAATATAAGGGAGGGAAACGATACACACTCATCAATCGAAAACGTTCACTGAAGAAGGTAGTAAGTTGCTATCGAAATACTGGTATATGAACTTTTCATTTACCGTGGTTGAATTAAAAGGAATCTTTCGATTGCTTTGATTCAGTACTATTTGTTGCTCACTTCACATGACACAGTGTTACACATTTACACATTATACAACCGATATAAAATACCCTCGCTCGCAATACGGCTCATTGGAAAGCCCAGCCCTGGTTCGCCAGGGTTTGACTTGTCAGAGAGCAACCGGAGTTTAAATGAGACACATTCTTAATCCGCCCGGTGTATTGCGGTCTGCTCCCAATCCTTCCCCTTTCATTTACCTAGCTTTCCCCCGCGGTGAAAACTTTTGGACACAAAAGGGCCGTGTGATTTCTCATAAAGCTGCCGCTTGAAAAAAAAGAAAGAAAAAAAACATGTATGTGTTTGTGTTCGTTTTTAAAATAACATTAAAAGTTTTCTAGCTTTGCAAAGAACAACGATAGAATATTTTCTTTTACAGCTGTGAAAACAGCAGAGCTAATGCCAATCTTACTCAATGACAACCATTCATCACAAGCATAATCTTCAAGTCGTAAAAGGCGAGTAAAAGTTTTCAAAAATCACGTGTTCTAATACGAACCTTAAAATAAAATCTCGTATAAATTTTGATTGAACCAAATGGAGCTGTTCAAAAACTTACCTCATGTAAGCTGATGTTGACGTGCAGTTCCGTACTAATAACCGAAAACTATCGCCTGGAAAAAAGACAAAGTGGCTTATCTCATCCTTTGAATGCGTCGGCTCAAATGTACGGTTGATCACTAAAATTTTGAGAAAACCATAATATTAAGTATTTAATTTTAAAAACATCTTACTTTCAAGTTTAAACAAATAGTTTTAGTATTCAAAAAAAGATTGGGCAACATAAAATGGACATGCAAACATAGAGAAAGAAAAATAAATACAATTAAAATTCTGAATGAATATTCAATCAATTATTATTTTTTATTTACATAGTATTCCGTCTCACGACATAACTTGACGAACAAAAATTCACTCGGTTCATAGCAACCGTTCTCCAATTTCTCGGGCACCCCACGTTCGCCAGATCACGCTCCACTTGGTCTAACCACCTCGCTCGTTGCGCCCCCGCTCGTCTTGTTCCTACCGGATTCGTAGCGAACACCTGTTTTGCAGGACAGTCGTCCGGCATTCTCGCAACATGTCCCGCCCAGCGTATCCGGCCAGCCTTCACCACCTTCTGGATACTGGGTTCGCCGTAGAGGCGCGCGAGCTCGTGGTTCATCCTTCGCCTCCACACTCCGTTCTCCTGTACGCCGCCAAAGATGGTTCTTAACACTCGTCGCTCGAATACTCCGAGTGTACGCAGGTCCTCCTCGAGCAATATCCATGTCTCGTGCCCGTAGAGAACAACCGGTCTAATGAGCGTCATATACAGGTTACACTTCGTGCGAGGGCTAAGTCTTCTCGACCGCAGTTGCTTGTGGAGTCCATAGTAGGCACGACTTCCGCTGATAATTCGCCTCCGGATCTCACGGCTGGTGTCATTGTCTGCGGTCACCAGTGAGCCGAGATAGACAAAGTCTTCGACTATCTCCAGCTCGTCGCCGTCGATCGTGACCTTGTTATTACTGGACAAGCGGGTTCGGTCGGTCTCGGATCCGCAGGCCAGCATGTACTTCGTCTTGGACGTATTAATCATCAACCCAATCCTTCCTGCTTCGCGTTTCAGTTTGCGGTAGATCTCCTCCACCGCCGCAGATGATCTGCCGACTATATCAATGTCATCGGCAAAGCAGATAAGTTGACTGGATCTGTTGAAAATCGTGCCCCGCATATCGCCCACCGCTCGTCGAATAACACCTTCTAGCGCCACGTTGAATATCATGCAGGATAGACCATCACCTTGTCGAAGCCCCCTGCGCGATTCGAATGAACTCGACAATTCACCCGAAATCCGCACACAGCACTGCGTTCCATCCATCGTCGCCTTGATCAGTCTGATCAGCTTCCCGGAAAAGCCGTTCTCGTCCATGATTTTCCATAGCTCATTACGGTCGATCGTGTCGTATGCGGCTTTGAAGTCGATGAATAGATGGTGCGTAGGGACTTGGTGTTCCCGGCATTTTTGGAGGATTTGCCGTAATGTAAATATCTGGTCAGTCGTTGACCGTCCCTCCATGAAGCCGGCCTGATGACTTCCCACGAATCTGTTTGCTTGTGGCGTTAGGCGGCGGAGTAGGATTCGGGACAACACTTTGTAGGCGGCATTGAGGACAGTGATCGCTCGGTAGTTCTCACAGTCCAATTTGTCGCCCTTCTTGTAGATGGGGCATATTACCCCCTCCTTCCACTCCTCCGGTAGCTGTTCTATGTCCCAGATCCGGATTATCAACCGATGTAGGCAATCGGCCAACCTGTCCGGGCCCATTTTGATGAGTTCAGCTGCGATGCCATCCTTCCCAGCCGACTTGTTTCTATTCAGCTGGCGAATGGCTTCCTTAACTTCACTCATCGTTGGGAGTGGCTCCTCTTCGTCGTTGGCTACGCCGGCGATGTACCTTCCCCCACCGTCTTGATCTCCTGCATGTGCGCCGTTCAGGTGTTCATCGAAGTGCTGCTTCCACCTTTTGATCACCTCACGATTGTCCGTCAGGATACCCCCGTCCTTATCCCGGCACATCTCGGCTTGCGGCACGAAGCCTTTGCGGGATGCGTTGAGTTTCTGATAGAACTTTCGTGTTTCTTGGGAACGATGCAGCTGCTCCAGCTCCTGGAGCTCCTCCTCCTCCAGGCGGCGCTTTTTCTCCTGGAAAAGTCGGACTCGCTGCCTCTTCCGCTGTCGGTGATTTTCCACATTTCGACGGGTGCCTCTTTGCACTACTGTATGTCTGTTTGTTGAATATAAACAATTCACGAACACGCATAGGTTATGCTTCTGGTGTTTGTCCGTGAACTGTAGTCATCTGATTAGCTCTTCGACACCTAACCAATAGACTAAATCATCAGATGTAAACTAGTAAAGCTCTAGCTCAATACAGTTGGCTTTATCGAGTTCAACTTGCTGTTAGATTCTGAATACTTCATAAAATTCTGATCGTGCTCCGATCAATGGTGCTCTGTTTGCCTCGAGCCAACAAGTTAAAGTAAAAACTCGTTTTAAAATTGGTTAAAGTGAAATTTGAATTTTTAATAATGGTGAAAATTGAGGAACAATGTGTACAACATGAATTCAAGATCATAAGAGCTACGGTGCTCAAAAGTTTTAATATTTACGTCACTTAAGAACCAAGCTGGTTTTTTTTATATTGCTGTGAAGATGATAAGGAGATATTTTCTTTGCTGGAAATTTAATACTTAAGGAGCTACAAATCCCGAAACCGGTCAACAAAAAATGTAATTTATGAATCCTTTTTACGATGGTCAGAACGTTAGGTGTTGTGTCCTGTAAAACGGCGAGGTTAATTGTTTAGTGAAGGTCTTATGATGACACAAATCCGCTTAAAAATGAGTAAAGAATTCAGACATGTTTTAAACATAAACTAAAATCCGTTTAAAATCATTGCTTGGTTTCAAAATCATGAAAAGTTAATAATTTCACAGATTTTCAACAAGATTTGTCAATTTGACCGACTACAGTTTACATTTCTGTTTCTAAAAAGTTTTTAAAATTTCATAAACTTTCTTTTTTTTTTATTTAGATACCTCTGGAAAAGGCCTTCTAAGGCTTATTCTTGGAAATCTTGTTAATGTCAATTACAAATTTTGAAGTAAAATGACTCTGTTTAATGAATTTAATGAAATCAATGTTTGACATGATTTTCCCATAGAATTTCTAAAAATAGCTTAACACAAGACAGCAAAATTCACATTTTTCCGAGTGGCAAGAAATCTCAAAACTGATTAAAACTTATTTGGGGGCGCTTAGTCCGAATATTAAATTTTTTCGTCAGCTCTAGTGTTCGAGATAACTTAAGAAAATAGGTAAAAAATTAGTAATTCAATCAGTGTATTCTCTTCACAAAACTGTAAAATACAAATACTTATTGACTCAATGATCAACCATGAATTTTTTTTAATGATGGCAAAAGAAGTTTTAATCTTGTATTTTAAAATTTATGTAAATTGTAAGATGAATTCATTTTTTCAACGCGTTATATTTCTGATATTAAAATATCTGGGCAATATCTGAGTCCTTGATTTAATGAAAGGTAGTAAATTATTAAAAATCAGTTTTTGTTTTTTTTGTATTTTAATTGGTTTATCAGCTATGAAAGGTAGATTATACCTAAAACTGATCAATTTAAAAATTTCCACCCTCAATTGATGGACAATATGTGTTAAATGTTTGAATTCAGGACACTGAATTCTTACAAAATCAGTTATTGAATCATAGGCACCAAAAATGCAGCCCCCTGATTAAACGTTAAAATCTTTTGGTTGAATCACACTATTACAGATATTGTTTAAGTTGAGAAATCAGTTTTTTTTAGTCATGTCGATAAGAAATCTTTAACCGTTCACCCACTCCTTTTTCTGAAACTTTCCTCAATTTCTTTATTAAAAGAGAACAAAAATATTTCACTTCATCATACAATTGAAATTTGCTTAAATCGAAAAATAATGACCTAACTAACTCCTATCTTACGTTTTTCCAAAAATAATATTGCATCCATGGCTTTAAAAGAATTCAAATAAATGCTTAAACCCTACATAAAGCCAACAAAATGGATGATTATGGGACAAATGCAACTGGATATTTGGTTTAAGCATTTTTTTTATTTATTAAAGACTGTTTATTTATGATAGTTAACAATCTGTCGTAGGAAAAGATCGAAAATTTTTTTTTGAATGTATGAATGGAAATCGATTTTAAATAAAGCTACCTTGTAATGAAATGTGTATGTTTAAAATATTTGGTGACAATCTTTCTAGTGGTTTTTGAGATATCGCCCAACATTGAACTTCATTAACAAAAATTTTTGGGCAGGATCGAAAAAAAAATCCAGGAGAGCCCCAGTGGAAGACCCTAAAACAGCTGGAAATCAAATATTCAACCAAAATTGAAATAGTCCAAGAGGAAACAAAAGTGAGCTAAAATAGGAATAAAATGAAGATGATTTATTCTATGAATCTAAGGAATCTGAGAAGTTTTTTAAGCTCGATTCAAAAATATCAATAGAGGAAGTAATAAGACTGATAAATTTTTTCAGACTGGTTCGTCTAGTTGACTAATAAACAGGCCTGACTTCATTTCTATAAGACAGAAAAGTTGCCCACCGGTAAAATAGACGAAATTCGGTGATCATATCGTGTCAAAATACGGTGGTCAAATATTCGGACTGCTAGTGGGGAGATGATGTTAAAAATATCGTAATGGACAGCAAATCGAACTCTTTAGCGGTCACTTCGCAGGTTTCCAGCCATTGGAAGGCTTCATTGACAACTTTCGCATGTATTTTATGGAGATAAACAAGAAGAAAAAATAAAAAAAAATTATTTCCAGTATTTGAGGAAGCTAACGTTCTGTGGAAAGTGCAAATCACTCGTTTTTTTTTTTTCATAATGGTTGACACGATGAATGGATTAAAATACAAAGAAAGCTACCTTCAAATGCGACTGTAATTTTGCATAAAAAATGTGATGGAGTGATAAAAAATCAATTATGTTGTTTCTCTGCTAAAGGAGGGCAGCTGGCTAAATTTGAAATAACTTTGACCAAATAAATTTTTTTTAGTAATTTTGAAGGAAACAGAAAACGTAATTCAATATAGCCTTCATTTGATGAAAAGGGTGGTTCAAAGTAGGTATTATAGATGGCGCACGTGTTACCCATAAATTAAAGTCGAAAAACTTCTTCATTGGACGCTATCTTAAATTCCATTAAACAAAACATCAAAAAAATTTGCACATGTTAACATAACATTATCAGATAACTTCGCTGAGAATTTCATCTAATTCCATTCATGTATTCAGAAGCTATCCACAAAACAAAGTGTTGCATTTTTTTCGAATACACTCCTTTAGTCAAATTTCTTTGCAAATTTTGAGGGTCGATTCCTTATAATTAACCAGGTGAGCTGAAAATTGGCATAGGGCCTTTTATCAGACAAAAAACGATTTCAGCCCCATTTGTTTTGATTACTAAACATGGCCATTAGACCGCTACAAAAAATTACATTTTGTTCCCATATGTTTTTTTCGATGCTTTTTGGGTCACCAAGCATCAGTGTAAAATTTGAGATTATTTAGTTGATTCCTGAGTTAGCGCAACGCGTTTCAATTTTGTATGGAAATTTGTATGGAAGAAGAAATTTTTGCACATTAAATCATCCAGAAAATTCAAATAAGCTTGAAGTGAGGTCGGTCTTTGATTTTTGGTTTTGACTATTCTTTAAATTCATTTTTTGCTAACATCACAAGCAGCTAAGAATTTCATGAAAAAAGTTATTACTGTTTCAAAATAAAAAAAAAATCTGAATCCATTGAAAAGTATTAAAAACTAGCAGACTTTGTTTGCTAGAGCTTTTTATAATTTCATGAAATGTTTTTGCAAATGTTATACAAATCAATAAATTTCCTGGCTATGCAAAGCAGCTTTTTGAGATTTTTTATACTCATCCTACGGTTTCACAGCTTTCAAAAAAGCAGTCAAAAACGCATAAATTAAAAAAAAATAATTTTGAAAACAAAAATTTTGTTTAAAATCGAATATCTTCCCTGGGGTAAAAGTAAGGTTTGTGGTTTGTTCACATGAATTGTACTGCAAGAATCAAGAAACATTTTTCATTCAAAGTTATATTTTTTTGGAATTTTCAGTACAGCTCTGGCGATTTTTGAATGAAAAATTTTTTGATCTTCTCATACAAATTTCCATATAAAAAAAAAATTCGGCTTGTGCCAATTCAGGACTGGATGGATTGCTTTCCAAAAATTTTATTGCTATTTCTTCCAGCAAAGACAACCAGAAAAAAGTTATGGGAGGTTTAAAAATTTAAGAATTTGAAATTTTCATACAAAGCTTGCAGCAGTCTAATGGCCATATGTTTGAACTAGGTGCTTTAAAAAAAATTCGCAGCAATATACTTGGTAAGGGGTTATTTCGTTTTTCAATCTGCACGTTTTGAATGAGAATAAAACAATAATCGTTATCCACTTCAGCCCTGTTTCTTTATTTTTCTCATTTCATTTTTTTTTATTTTGAGCTTCATTTTTCCACAGCCTAAATGTACCGTTCTTTCAAGATATTTAACCTCAACCTTCATGGGGTCACCATCAATTCACTCCGCCACTGCAATCGATCAAAAAACTGACAGCTAACATACATTCACCCTCGAGTCAGCCCTTTCCGGGGTTTCCTGCAAATCAACTACTACCAACCGCCTAGATTCCTGATTTGATGAAGGTGAGTCTGGACTGGACCTGGACCTAAACCAGCAAACCATATCACATTCAGCTCCCCCAAGAAAGACGAATCGTTGAACGGTTCGCCGATTTCCCCAGCCGGGCTTCCAGTCACATTCGGTATGGGTTTGGCACCTCCTTTTTACAATTTTACGTTTCACCCCCAAAGAACTACACAACACCATTTTATGTTACCCGGGAAATGGTGTCACTTTGCTGAAACAAAAGTTGGTATACCTTGTTGTGAGGGAACCTATCTGTGGGAGGCGAATCGATTTTAAAACTGATCCCAAATGAATCCGTTTAAGTTTATTACAACGAAGGTTGGAGCATCTTACTTCAACTTTTGCGGAAACTTCTCCCGGACTCTAGTGATGGGTGGGCGGTTTGTTTGTCGCCTGCCTGGGATGACACTGAGCCTAGTGCCTTTTTAATGGATTTTGCACGACCCGCATTAGCTTGAAGACGAGAAGGGAGCAAATCTAAATTAATGTGGATCAAAAACGGCTCCAAATGGGCCGAACTTTTCAGACTGCTTTAAGACTTTTTTCATTACAGGCGTATTTTTGGGAGTTTATTGGCGAGGAGTTTTTGTGTTTTAAATTTTTTTTTTATGGGACCAGTTTACATTTCAATTTGAAAAAAAAATTCAACAAAACGCTCAGGGTTGGCTGCCTGAGTAAAAAAAAATATAAATCGAAGTGTTTGAAAAAAGTTTTAAATGTCAAGCATCACATTTTGCAGCTGTATTCTCCCAGGAGCAAACATAAAAAAAATCCCTCGAAGTTATTCTCTTTCTGGAAGAAGCACTTGGATTTTCATGGGTTTGCTGTTATGGGATAATTACTACAGCACCATCACCAGCCGTAATTTGCTTCCACGTGGAAAACATAATTTTTCTGCTATTCCTGTTTCTCGGTGGTACACGATTTGAACGAATCAACAAAAGATTGTATTCGAAAACCACTGTTGCACCGCAAGTGGGACCATGTGGAAGGATAACTTATTTTTAATAGTTTATTCATTAACAGAAGCACAGTAATAAAAAATGAAATTTTTAATTTTATGGGGTCATTTTATCTCAAGAACCCTACTACAAGTAGTTGTAAGCTGTTGGACCAAGATATGTATGTTTTGACTACTATTGATGGAGAAAACAAAACGTATTCGAGGGTAATGGCCCATTGCCTTTTTAATAATAGTTATCT